>NC_083580.1:45597945-45752945 GCF_027579695.1 Neoarius graeffei
AACATTTTTCCAATAGCCTTCTGGCTTGCCCACATGATCTTTAGCAAACTGCAGACGAGCAGCAATGTTCTTTTTGGAGAGCAGTGGCTTTCTCCTTGCAACCCTGCCATGTACACCATTGTTGTTCAGTGTTCTTCTGATGGTGGACTCATGAACATTAACATTAGCCAATGTGAGAGAGGCCTTCAGTTGGTTAGAAGTTACCCGGGGGTCCTTTGTGACCTCGCCGACTATTACACACCTTGCTCGTGGAATGATCTTTGTTGGTCGACCACTCCTGGGGGAGGGTAACAATGGTCTTGAATTTCCTCCATTTGTGCACATTCTGTTTGGCTGTGGATTGGTGGAGTCCAAACTCTTTAGAGATGGTTTTGTAACCTTTTCCAGCCTGATAAGCATCAACAATGCTTTTTCTGAGGTCCTCAGAAATCCCCTTTGTTGGTGCCATGATACACTTCCACAGACATGTGTTGTGAAGATCAGACTTTTATAGATCCCTGTTCTTTAAATAAAACAGGGTGCCCACTCACACCTGACTGTCATCCCATTGATTGAAAACACCTGACTCTAATTTCACCTTCAAATTAACTGCTAATCCTAGAGGTTCACATACTTTTGCTACTCACAGATATATAATATTGGATCATTTTCCTCAATAAATAAATGACCAAGTATAATATTTTTGTCTCATTTGTTTAACTGGGTTCTCTTGATCTACTTTTAGGACTTGTGTGAAAATCTGATGATGTTTTCGGTCATATTTATGCAGAAATATAGACAATTCTAAAGGGTTCACAAACTTTCAAGCACCACTGTATACAACAGTAAGCTAGCTGCTACAGTCCAACAATCAGGGCCCTGATCTTGCTTGGAAGATTTTCTGATTGACTGACAGAAATTTTGGTGGATAATAATAGTCTGATGATACAAAAGACTTTGTTAAAAATGTTTGATTGGCTCCTGCATAGTGCAACAGAAAGACATTCACTCTGCAGATTGCCAGTTCAAATTGCAGAGATGCCAAAGCTATCTATAGCTGGGAGTCCCACTCACTTCTTCCAGCTTGTCACGTTTGTGTGGGGTCGCTGCCATGTGGACCATACTGATCCACATGTCATATTAACTGGAGCATAGTTTTACACCGGATGCCCTTCCTGCTGCAAGCCTCCCATTTCCGGGCTTGGGAAACAACCATTCACACATACATTCACACCTATGGACAATTTAGAGTCGCCAGTTAACCTAACTGCATGTCTTTGGACTGTGGGGGAAACTGGAGCACCCGGAGGAAATCCACACAGACACAGGGAGAACATGCAAACTCCACACAGAAAGGCCCCTGCTGACCACAAACCCAGAACCTTCTTGCTGTGAGGCGACAGTGCTAACCACTGCACCACCATGCGACCCTATCTATAGCTGAAAGTCCAAGACAGCAAACTTGTCCATATTGTCTGGGTGGGAGGATGGGAAGAGGATGGATAGCATGTTCTTTCAAGTGTGTTACGCTGCCTTGTGTATGCAGCATGAGCAGCAGTTCAAAAAGACTTGGCTGGCTAGCTACATGTGTCCTTGAGGCAGTGTGTGTTCGCCTTCACCCTTCCTGATTGGTAGCTGTCATATGATAGCGGAGCTCTCCACGCACAAAATGTGCAGAATGAAGCTCCATATTTAAGAGAACATGATAATGCATTGACCTGACTTTTGATAGCTTTTGCGACTGACCGTACGACTTACATACATACGAAAGATGTATGTATACCACCACAGTGTACCCAATCATAAGTGCAAGACATTGTATCTCATAAATACTTGACCACAGGATCTTTATTTAAGATTGATGGGTTTTTATCTAATGCTTATTTTTTATTTTTAATTAGCTTTTTTATAAATTCATGTGGGATTATTTCCTAACACATTTTATACTTATCGGGAGCTTCGCTTTTAGGCAATGCCTTATATATATATATATATATATATATATATATATATATATATATATATATATATATATACATGCATGGTTCCTCAACACCTGACACAGACTTTGTTAAACCAGGCAACACCCAAGCCAATAGACTTGCTTTTTTGGCTCTCATTGATGAGGTACGCAGGTATCATTAACCCTTTGATGCAAAACATGGGTCAAAAGTGACCCGGCTGAGTTTTTATTTTCTATATCTTTGCAATAAATTAATTCCATCATTCAGTATTCAAGGTATTCCTCAATTAACTTGTTTTTGATCATCATACATCCTTATTTTATTTTTTCCTTTCTTACTTTTTGAATAAAAACCCTTTTTGTATCACTACCCTTCTAATGCACAACACGGGTCAAAAACGACCTGCATTCATTTTCCAGGTTATTTCATGTATGGCTGAGTGTTTCTACGATATACTTTTGAAATAAATTAATTTTGTCATTTACTTTTCCAAATATGCAGTAAATATCTTGTTTTTGTTCAGCACAAATCATCATTTTTATTTTTCCTTTCTTAAGTTATGAACAAGCACAGCTTTTGTAATTCTACATCAAGTTTACACACATGGGTCAGAAATGACCCGCATGCATTTACTCCAGCGTTTGGTGGGAACTGTGAATTGTGCTTGTGTCAGACATTTCACAGCTCAGCACAGCGCCCTTTGCCCATCTAATACATGGAAGTAATGTTTTTCAATTGTTCTAACATTACCTTAGAAAAAAATTATGTTTAGGTTACCTTGAGAGTGAGTAGATTACTTGTCAGAAAGTTACAAGTAATTACTATTAGCTACCGAGCTGTTGACATATTCTACTTTAGTTAGCTAATTTTATTGTAGTTGGCTTAGCTAACTACATAGTTAATAAATAAATAACTGGCCCCATTCACTGCTAAAGTAATGACTTGAAACAAATTATTATTATAGTATTAAGACATTTAATTTTAAATCACACTTGGATGACCCATGTGTAGTAATATAAAAAGTATTTTTGTTCATAAAGTAGGAAAGAAAAAATTTCATTAATGATTTGTGGTAATTAAAAACAAGATATTTAAAGAATACTTGGAATATTCAATCATAAAATAAATTGATTTCAAAAGATAGAGCAAAGAAAAACTCAGTCAGCATGAAATAACCTGGAAAATGAATGCGGGTCATTTTTTACCCATGTTGTGCGTTAGAAGGGGTGTGCATATGTTTTGCATCAAAGGGTTAAGGGCCTTGCCTCCAGGCCATCACTGGAGTTCCCTCAACCAGGTTGTGAACTCATGACCTCCTGTATCAGAGTCAGTGACGTTACCAACTGAGCTATCTACATTAGTTAACTATAGAGGGATAATATGTTTACTGAAAATGAATAACTTACTGAAGAGAAAAAGTGAATGAATGAATTCTTAAGCACTATGGTAGTAGTACCGTGAATTAGTTATAAATTCACACTCTCCTTTTCCAGGTTAGTGCTACATAATTAAGGTTCAGAAAACCACATCTCAATGAAAAGCGATGCTACAGTGTTGTACTTTTTTCTAAATGTGATGCTAATATCACAAGTGGTTCAAAAAATTATTCAAGCTTAAATAAATGTTGTGAAAGTGTTATCAGCAACTTCTAAAGAGTAAAAATAATAATAAATAAATAAATAAATAAATTGCATTACCAGAACTATACTGACCTTAGCTAGAAGGCCCTTTTCTACCTTGCTAATGTCTTGTGATGTATCATAAATGATGAAGTGATAGAAAACAAACCTCTTGGATCTGCACTTTGATACTCAAGAACTCTGTCTCCTCAAAGCCATTACCTGCCTAAGCAGAGCTGCTGATGTCACAAGCTCTGTACATGTTCCAGGTCTCATTTAAATGCCTATGCGAGCACACAGGCCTCAGAGGGAAATGCAATCAGCATTCATTTCATTTCATAGCCATATACATGGACAGCGCCTTTTTTTTTCCTTAAATTTTTTTTTGTTCTTTACTATGCTTTATCAACTGCCCTGGTCATGTTTCTCAATTTGTCCTTTCCATAACAGAAAGCCAATTAGTGCTTAAAAAGGAGCAGGGAGACAGGCTCCTTCACTGCCCAGCCTCTCTTTGTACAGCAGGTAATGTAATCTCCTGCTGTCAGGAGTTAATGCAAATGAGGCTCCAGGAACGTGGGGAAGGAGAGAGAGCTATGCTGTTTCTCTCACAGATCACACAAGAAGTAAAGGTGACTATGTAATGAGAAATGAAAAAAAAATTCAAATAAAGGCCTCCATTCAGTGACACATCACACAGAATTACCTGCAAACCAATAGACCTCTACTGATTCAGTTAGTTAAAAATAATTGTTTACATGCATACAATTTATGTTGACTGGCTTGAAGTCAAATACTGTGTCTTGGTCATAATTAACACGGACAAAATGCTTTTAAACACCCATGTGTGGGACATTTTCACTGCCTCTGACCTTTTTAACCTCTATTCGCTGAACATGATCTTTCCACCTGCCTCTAAATCTTGATTGGCTACTACATACATCAACACCTGCTACTTAAAGTCCTACTGAGTGCTAATAACACCGACAGCTGCAGATGACAGCTGATAAACACCACACCTGTTTGAGAAAGATCAGTACTGACGATACAAATGACCTCCATTCAGTCAATGCCACTGATTTTGGAGTCAGATCTACAATGTCTTTCCAGTCACTATCTGGTTTTCAATATGCTTACTAACGAATCTCAGTTTTACAAGAAGAAGAACTTTATTCATCACACACTTGTGAAATTCCTCTCTGTATTTAACCCATCTGAAGCAGTGAACACACATGCACGTGAGCAATGAGCACACACACATACCGTATTTTCTGGACTATAAACCGCTACTTTTTTCCTAGGTTTTGAACCATGCGGCTTATACAAAGGTGCGGCTATTCTGTGGATTTTTCTTCCACCGCTAGGGGCGCTCTAACCAGAAGTAGAATAAAAAATAAGATAGACGAAAAATCAATGCAAAGAAAAATTAGCAGATCTTTAGCAGATAGAACACGCACGACAAATTACTAACTGGTAATTATTTTCAAATCCAGCGAAGATGATTAAAGTGACTTGTGGTTTCAAACACAGGAGAAATGAAGGTAAATAAATACCGGTTATTTTCTCTTGGTTCTGTTCCGTTTTAATCAGCAAAGTTGCTGCCGTGTTAAAAGGCACTGTTCGGAAAGAATCTGTTCAGGTACATACATGTACATTTACAGTACAAAATCGTTCTGTACATGCAGTAAATATCTAATTTTTCAACATAGATATCTGCGGCTTATAGCCCGGTGCGGCTTGTATATCTTTTTTAAATTTTTTTTTAAAAAATAGAGCGGATGCGGCTTATATACAGGTGCGCTCTATAGTCCAGAAAATACAGTATATATCCAGAGCAGTGGGCAGCCATGCTATCAGCACCAAGGGAGCAGTTGGGAGTTAGATGCCTCACTCAAGGGCACCTCAGTCCAAGGCCATCCCATATTAACCTAACCACATGTCTTTGACTTGTCCACTGTGGGGGGAAACCAGAGCACTCAGAGAAAACCCACGCAGACACAGGGAGAACATGCAAACTCCACACAGAAATGCCCCCACCAGCTGCTGGGCTCAAACCCAGAACCTTCCTGCTGTGAGGCGATCGTGCTAACCACTTACACTACCATGCCGCCATTTTTTTTTTTTTTTGGAAACTGCTTAGCAGAGGATGGTTTCGATCCAACAACCTCTGGGTTATGGATCTAGCACACTTCTGCTGCGCCACTCTGCTAACAAGTACATACAGTGCCTTGCAAAAGTATTCATACCCCTTGAAATTTTTCACATTTTTCCACCTTACAACCGCGAACTTAAAAGTTTTTTATTGAGATTTTATGTAATAGACCAACACAGAGTAGCACATAATTGTGAAGTGAAACAAAAATGATAAATGGTCTTCAAAATTTTAAACAAATAAAAATCTGAAAAATGTGGTGTATTCAGCCCCCCTGCGTCAATACTTTGTAGAGCCACCTTTTGCTGCAATTACAGCTGCAAGTCTTTTGTGGTATGTCTCTACCAGCTTTGCACATCCAGACACTGAAATTTTTGCCCATTCTTCTTTGCAAAATAGCTCAAGCTCAGCTGGATTGGATGGAGAGCGTCTGTGAACAGCAACTTTCAAGTCTTGCCACAGATGCTCAATGGGATTTAGGTCTGGACTTTGACTGGGCCATTCTAACACATGAATATTCTTTGATCTAAACCATTCCATTGTAGCTCTGGCTGTATGTTTAGGGTCATTGTCTTGCTGGAAGGTGAATCTCCTTCCCAGTCTCAAGTCTTTTGCAGCCTCCAACAGGTTTTCTTCCAGGATTGCCCTGTATTTAGCTTCATCCATCTTCCCATCAACTCTGACCAGCTTCCCTGTCCCTGCTGAAGAAAAGCATCCCCATAGCATGATGCTGCCACCACCATGTTTCGCAGTGGGGTTGGTGTGTGCAGGGTGATGAGCAATGTTAGTTTTCCGCCACACATAGTGCTTTGCATTTAGGCCAAAAAGTTCAAATTTGGTCTCATCTGACCAAAGCACCTTCTTCCACATGTTTGCTGTGTCCCCTAGATGGCTTCTTATGCCTGTCTTTCAACAATGGCTTTCTTCTTGCCACTCTTCCAAAAAGGTTAGATTTGTGGAGTGTACGACTTATAGTTGTCCTGTGCACAGATTCTCCCACCTGAGCTGTGGATTTCTGCAGCTCCTCCAGAGTGATCATGGGCCTCTTGGCTGCTTCTCTGACCAGTGCTCTCCTTGCTCGCTCTGTCAGTTTAGGTGGATGGCCATGTCTTGGTAGGTTTGCAGTTGTGCCATACTTTTTCCATTTTTGAATGATGGATTGAACAGTGCTTCTTGAGATGTTCAGAGCTTGGGATATTTTTTTATAACCTAACCCTGCTTTAAACTTCTCCAGAACTTTATCCCTGACTTATCTGGTGAGTTCTTTGGTCTTCATGATGCTGTTTGTTCTTCAGTGTTCTTTAACAAACTACTGAGGCCTTCACAGAACAAGTGTATTTATGCTGAGAGTAAATTACACACAGTAGGACTCTATTAACTAATTAGATGACTTCTGAAGGCAATTGATTGCACTGGATTGTATTTAGAGGTATCAGAGGACAGGGGGCTGAATACTAATGCACACCACATTTTTCTGTGGTTGGTAGAAGAGAGCAACTGGACTTGCTTGAAAAGTCTTGAAGACGTTTCACCTCTCATCCGAAAGGCATCCTCAGTTCTGTCTGTCTAATAGGGAGTATCAAGTATTTATCCTCTCATGGATCATCATAGAATCCGAATCAGAATGCTGATGGCTGCATTGTAGGTGGCTGATGACACCCACCTCTGTTCAGTGATGGTCGTTCCAGGTTGACAAAAATGAACGATCCTCTCTGGCTAAGATGTCTGCCAGTTTTCTGGAAGTCCTCTCATACTCCCGCACCAGTCGAAGGGATCTCATCCCAAAGTGCGTAGAAACATATCTGTGAAGATACTCAGTCATCCAGGTACATAGTAATCTGTGGTTGGTAGAAGAGAGCAACTGGACTTGCTTGAAAAGCAAGTCATACTCCCGACTGGTGCGGGAGTATGAGAGGACTTCCAGAAAACTGGCAAACTTTCAGATGAGAGGCGAAACGTCTTCAAGACTTTTCAAGCAAGTCCAGTTGCTCTCTTCTACCAACCACAGATTACTATGTACCTGGATGACTGAGTATCTTCACAGATATGTTTCTACCACATTTTTCAGATTTTCATTTGTTTAAAATTTTGAAGACCATTTATCATTTTCGTTTCACTTCACAATTATGTGCTACTCTGTGTTGGTCTATCACATAAAATCTCAATAAAAAAACTTTTAAATTTGTGGTTGTAAGGTGGAAAAATGTGAAAAAGTTCAAGGGGTATGAATACTTTTGTAAGGCACTGTACATTAGACATCTTTACAAGTAAAAATCTACAACATAATACAGCATTCTCCATATAGAGTATTCATATAACTGATAATTCAATACAACATTAGATTATATTGTCAATAGCACAGAATATTCATCTTTAGATTGATACTATGAATAGTTTGACTGATACTTATGAAGATCATAAGCCCTATTCAGATGGGATTCATTTCATTGAGTGATGTCTGTAATAACACTTTTACACATTTTCTCTGTGATAAACCTGTCTAGATAGCAACTGAATTTACATAGGAGGGTATGGGTCTGCTTTTTTTTTTTTTTTGTTTACAAACCCAGAATATTGTGTCACACATGATCACTGCATTTATTTATTTGGCAGTTTAATGTTGGATAATTAAAGAAGCCATACAACTGCTCATTCATTTATTTCCAAAATGAATTGCTTGGATTGTTTTCTAAAACTAAATGTTGCATGATATTAACATGAAATGAATGGCATATAAAATGGCTTTATACCTTTAGCTGTCATGAGTATAGCACTTTTAATCAGCCTTTGTGATCATGTTCTTCTTGTAGACACTTATTTTCGTTCTCCTGCTAATGGACTCCCAGTATAGGCAATATGGATAGGAAGTTATACCTATTGAGGTATTTCACTCACGTGACCAAGTCATGTGATGCTGCCATTTTGGACGGCACGGCTCGAATCAGTTTGAATGCGAGGAAGGCGACAAACAAAAAACATAAAAGATAAAGGAGCGAGATGCAGAAAACACCTTCACTATCCAGTGATGTAGGGCATTTACAGGGCGAGCAGAGGGAGAGGTATTTGCAAAAATTGAGGTTAGCAGGCTTAGAGAACGACGTTTACTTGCTTCCACCAGGATTGTTCACTGACGTACGGAAGTACACGAAGCCCTCGTCTTTACCTGACTTCGGCCCACATGATCTGTATACCTATGTCTTTAAAAACCCATCGCCATACACAGGTATTGATCTGAAAGCGTATAAGAGTTTGGATGCCTACTAATATTTTGTGTCAGGCTGGGTAACATGCCTACATCAGTGGGTCGTCCCTGGAGCCGGTGGTAGCCATCTGATTACAGCTAAGGTTTGTTCACATTTTCATTTACTTTCGGTCCTCAGGATAAACAAAATGTTATTAAATGTCATTGAAATAACTTCTTAGTCTGTTGAGACATGGCCCGTTATAAATTTGCTGTTACCAGGCAATGACCAAGAACTGTATTATTAGGGTCGGTGTAGTTGTAGCAGTGTATTAGCAACTAGCTGTTAGCACTAGCTAATGTCAACAACATCGTAGCTGGTATGTTACTGTAGCAATGTTTACGTTCAGTCATTTGGATGACTGTTAAAACCTTTCAGTCTCAAGTTTTTCCTTTACTGGATTTACTAGTTTACTGAGCTAGCGCGCTCGGCCGAGCCGGGAGCCATCGCGCGCTCGGCCGAGCCGGGAGCCATCGCGCGCTCCCCGGCCGAGCCGGGAGCCATCGCGCGCTCCCCGGCCGAGCCGGGAGCCATCGCGCGCTCCCCGGCCGAGCCGGGAGCCATCGCGCGCTCCCCGGCCGAGCCGGGAGCCATCGCGCGCTCTCCGGCCGAGCCGGGAGCCATCGCGCGCTAGCTCAGTAAACTAGTAAATCCAGTAAAGGAAAAACTTGAGACTGAAAGGTTTTAACAGTCATCCAAATGAATGAACGTAAATATTGCTACAGTAACATACTAGCTACTGTTGTTGACATTAGCTAGTTTGCCGTCCAAAATGGTGGACACCGGGGCGTCACGTGACCCTGTGACGTCAGGTGAAATACCTCAATACCAAGTAAGTTGTTGGGAGAGCCCTCAAGCATGAAGACATGGCTGATGGAGAATGAAGTTACAATTTAACTTTATTACCATTTATGTTACTTTCAGTTTTTGTATACAATTGCCCCTGAAAATGCTGGGAGACACGGCCCTGAGGATGATGCGATACCAAAATGTCATAATAAAGTGTGAAATGATACCAAAAACACAAAGGCAATTCTAGTTTTCCAAGATGGCTGCTTCTATAATGTTCCAGTACTGAGTTATATGATGAAGAAGATTCATTTGTGTTTATAGATGACAATAAATCCCTTACTGGATCAACCACAAATCAGCTGGATGTGGTTTGAGATGGATATTTACTAAAAGATGGACTTCTATTGCTGAAAAAGCAAACTTCAGGCACCAAAGAAAGTTTGGGCTGACTGAAAACATGTGGGCTAAAAAAGAAAATTCAACAAACTGACCAATTAGGAATACATGTATGAGCTAGTTTTTTTTGTCCAAAAGTCTATTTGCATCTGAACTGTAGACATTTTGTTAATCCTTGAAGCCGGTGTATATTCCCAGAATGCAGTGCATTGCTGCCAGCTCTGACCCCCATGATTCTCTGCTGTGTGGGGTCTCCAGCTGCTCTTAATCTTCCTGCTGTCTCCCCTTTCATCCTTCCTTCCATACTGTGGGAAGAGGATGGGTTAAATCAAAGTACTTATGTTCTGTTTACAGGGACACACTGGGGGTTTGTAAACCCTTACTTGTGTCCCCCACAAGCATATTTACTTTTTTTTTTTTGCCTTTTGCCTCATGCCTAGAGTCTAGTCCCATTCTGAGCAGAAGCCCAGCTCTTATTGGAAACATCCCAGACAAAAGTTGGCACGGCTCTGGGCAGGTCCAGCACTGCCTTCTATTTATTACCATCTTTTACTACTTCTACAGTATGCACTGAGTCTTTCTTTAGTTACAAAATGTCACTGGTTATTTAGCCCAAATTATTTCCTTAAATTTTTCATTCCTTTTTTAAGTGGTATCTGTTATGCTTACAGAGGAATGACAGACCCCTAGCACCTTCATTTGCCTTTCAGAATCTGCAGTAGTGAAAAAGAACAGCTATCAACATTCCAGTCCATACTGCATTAAAATAATTATGTGGGTGGTGCATAAAAGGCACTTGAGTCCATTCGATCACTGAAATTATGCATTTGTTAGCCTGGATCATGTAACTTATCTCACTTTGCAGGTTCAGACACAACTCCAGACAAGACTAACCCAGACTCAGAGGACTCAAGGCCACTGCATGCTGCCAAATCCTGAGCAGCTTCTTCATGTCTCCAGATGCACATAGCAGACATTACATCCGAAGCATAGCCATGCATCCACACTTAAGATGGGTAAACCTTGTAGACACTACTATTTCAACTATTAGCTCAGACAAGATGAAACCCTGAGGTCTGATAAGTGACAGGAAGATAAGATTGATCCCCATCTGTTAGATAAGGTGCCCTGCTGTCTTCTGTTCCACCACATTCTTATGCTCCGAGAGCACAACATAAAGTTAAACATCGTCCCTCATTAAAGCACAGCATTTCCACATTAAATCTGAGTAATCAGTAGAAATGTGAGAGGATTTTAACATAATAGTGCACAGGTTCTTTTGAAGCAAGCTCATATCAGGCAGACAGTGCCACCATCAGCTCCCTCGTCCTTCCCCTACTCCACCCCTAATATAACATAGGAGGGTGGAGAGAGACAAAAAAACCTCCCTTGAAATTGGATTTCTATCCTCCCAGATTAAGATCAGACTTCCACCCATACCATATTGGAAAAACATGCTGCCCTAAGCCATTCAGGAATCAAGAGTTCGACCGCAACCATCGGAACATGGTCACTTTTGACCCCGGAGGGGCTGGCCCTCTGATCCCTACTGATCGCTTCCTGAGCAGGCCAGGCCTGTGACTGACAGCTCTGAGGCTGAGTGTGTCACCCTGAGGCTCTGCGAAAGCGACCTCTCACTTGCAGTAATTAACCATCACAGGCTGTAACAAAGGCACACTGTGTAGCTCATGCAGACACACAGACACGTAAATCCAAATAACCAAAAAGGACATAAACAAATTCACAGCTATAAGACATCAAGCAGCACTTCAGCTTACAAAATACAATAAAAATAGACAAAAGGTTACAAACTGTAACTATTAAGTTATTATCGCTGGTCTGATTTAGCATTAAATTGGCAAGCTACATTAAATATGCAGATAAATTACTACTTACGATGATGAAAAATGTAGCTCACACTGACTCGTCCATATCAAATAAAACCATTAAGCAAAGTTTATTGAAACACACTAAATTAAAACAGAGAAATGTTGCTAGCTAAACTGTGGCTGCAATTGAAATGGGGAAAATGCTGCCTCAAGAGCATGTGTAACAAGACCATGAGTCATCAACGACTATTCAAAACTCAGTGAACTCTCATTTCCTGTCTTCTAAGATGCCTTCAAATTGCCCCAATTGAAGGCATCATCGATGTTTCTTTGATGGTGCCTATTACCCATAAATCTGTGTGGCAGCCCCGTCAAGCAATGGAAATTAAAAAAAAAAAAAAGGCGGGCAAAGCTTTTGAAAAGCGACTTCATATACAAATAAAAATTTGGGGGCTTTTGTCACTTAGATTTTTGAAAAGTAAATGAGAAAAACATTGTACTATCTTACAGTGGTGCTTAAAAGTATGTGAACCCTTTAGAATTGTCTATATTTCTGCATAAATATGACCTAAAACATCATCAGATTTTCACACAAGTCCTAAAAGTAGATAAAGAGAACCCAGTTAAACAAATGAGACAAAAATATTATACTTGGTCATTTATTGGTGAAATTAGAGTCAGGTGTTTTCAATCAATGGGATGACAATCAGGTGTTGATGCTCATCAGGCTGAAAAAGGTTACAAAACCATCTTTAAAGAGTTTGAACTCCACCAATCCACAGTCAGACAGATTGTGTACAAATGGAGGAAATTCAAGACCATTGTTACCCTCCCCAGAAGTGGTCAACCAACAAAGATCACTCCAAGAGCAAGGCATGTAATAGTCGCCGAGGTCACAAAGGAGCCCAGGGTAACTTCTAAGCAACTGAAGGCCTCTCTCACATTGGCTAATGTTAATGTTCATGAGTCCACCATCAGAACACTGAACAACAATGGTGTGCATGGCAGGGTTGCAAGGAGAAAGCCACTGCTCTCCAAAAAGAACATTGCTGCTCATCTGCAGTTTGCTAAAGATCACATGGACAAGCCAGAAGTCTATTGGAAAAATGTTTTGTGGATGGATGAGACCAAAATAGAACTTTTTGGTTTAAATGAGAAGCATTATGTTTGGAGAAAGGAAAACACTGCATTCCAGCATAAGAACCTTATCTCATCTGTGAAACATGGTGGTGGTAGTATCATGGTTTGGGCCTGTTTTGCTGCATCTGGGCCAGGACGGCTTGCCATCATTGATGGAACAATGAATTCTGAATTATACCAGCAAATTCTAAAGGAATATGTCAGGACATCTGTCCATGAACTGAATCTCAAGAGAAGGTGGGTCATGCAGCAAGACAACGACCCTAAGCACACAAATTGTTCTATCAAAGAATGGTTAAAGAAGAATAAAGTTAATGTTTTGGAATGGCCAAGTCAAAGTCCTTACCTTAATCCGATCAAAATGTTGTGGAAGGACCTGAAGTGAGCAGTTCATGTGAGGAAACGCACCAACATCCCAGAGTTGAAGCTGATCTGTACGGACAAATGGGCTAAATTTCCTCCAAGCCAGTGTGCAGGACTGATCAACAGTTACCGGAAACGTTTAGTTGCAGTTATTGCTATACAAGGGAGTCACATCAGATACTGAAAGCAAAGGTTCACATACTTTTGCCACTCACAGATATGTAATATTGGATCATTTTCCTCAATAAATAAATGACCAAGTATCATCTTTTTGCATCATTTGTTTAATTGTGTTCTCTTTATCTACTTTTAAGACTTGTGTGAAAATCTGATGATGTTTTAGGTCATATTTATGCAGAAATATAGAAAATTATAAAGGGTTCACAAACTTTCAAGCACCACTGTATAACCCTGTAACAATAACCAACTAAATTTGCTTGATATGATTTGTGAGTGGGCGGCACGGTGGTGTAGTGGTTAGCGCTGTCGCCTCACAGCAAGAAGGTCCAGGTTCGAGCCCCGTGGCCGGTGAGGGCCTTTCTGTGCGGAGTTTGCATGTTCTCCCCATGTCCGAGTGGGTTTCCTCCGGGTGCTCCGGTTTCCCCCACAGTTCAAAGACATGCAGGTTAGGTTAACTGGTGACTCTAAATTGACCGTAGGTGTGAATGTGAGTGTGAATGGTTGTCTGTGTCTATGTGTCAGCCCTGTGATGACCTGGCGACTTGTCCAGGGTGTACCCCGCCTTTCGCCCGTAGTCAGCTGGGATAGGCTCCAGCTTGCCTGCGACCCTGTAGAACAGGATAAAGCGGCTAGAGATAATGAGATGAGATGATTTGTGAGGTATCTGTTAGCCAACTAGTTAAAAGTATGTTTAGTTACATCGAGTGCTGACATTATATGTTACCATAAATGCTATTCTAAAAAAGTAATTCGAAACAAACATCCTTTGAAGATGCCAATAAATCAGAAAATGTAGTTGGCTAAATTATATTAACCCAGAAATGGAAGCAGCTAACTACAAATTTCATGAGGAATGTGGCATCCATGACTTATGTCACCTCTTCTGACAGTTACAAATATGAATCAATAGAAGCTTCCTATTCTTTTTTTTCCCAAAATGTCACAAATGTTGGGTGAATTTGAACTGAGCAAATGCACTCATTCTTACATTTGTTCCCTTCAGTATACAGTGTAGCTACAGTACTTTAATACATTTTAAGGGAATTGTTCAATACATATAGTTTAACAGAGAAGTCGGGCTCTATAAATTGTAAATATTTGCTTTAACTAGGCAGCATGATGGTGTAGTGGTTAGCACTGTTGCCTCACAGCAAGAAGGTTCTGGGTTCGAGCCCAGTGGCCGACAGGGGCCTTTCTGTGTGGAGTTTGCATGTTGTCTGTGTGGGATTCCTCTGGGTGCTCTGGTTTCCCCCACAGTCCAAAGACATGCAGGATAGGCTAATTGGTGGCTCTTAATTGACCGTGAGTGTAAATGATTGTGTGTCTATTGGCCCTTTTCCACTACCCTTTTTCAGCTCACTTCAGCCCGACACGGCTCGCGTTTCGACTACCTCAGAACAGCACGACTCAGCTCGCTTCAGCCCTGCTTAGCACCCAAAACTCGCACGGTTTTGGAGTGGGGCTGAAGCGAGCCAAACCGAGCTGAGTGAGGCTGGGGGCGTGAGCAGACACTCCCCTGTGCACTGATTGATGAGGGGGAGTGTCCTCACATGCCCACACACGCCCCGCGAGCACGCTGGGATCTGTAAACACCGTAAACCCGGAAGAATAATAATTACGAATTACGAGAATTTCTGAAGCCTTATGCGCCTCGCCTCATCTATATGCTCTTGCCAGTATCTGTTGGCATTGTCGGTGACAACAAGCCACAGCACCAAGACCAGCAACACTAACGACTCCATGTCCTCCATGTTTATTGTTTACTATCCGGGTCGTGAGACTACCGCTTAAAAGATCACTGATGTCACTGTTTGCGCCGCTTAACGACATCACGTGACGTCCACCCACTTTCGCTAACTCCACCCAATGTGTCCACCCACTTCCAGCCAGCATGGTTCAGCGCGGTTGTAGTCGAAATGCAACTCCAACAGCCCCACTCAGCTCGACTCAGCCCAACTCAGCACGGCACGGCTCAGCCCGACTCAGCCGCGTTTGTAGTGGAAAAGCGGCATATGTGTCAGCCCTGTGATGATCTGGTGACTTGTCCAGGGTGTACCCTGCCTCTTGCCCATAGTCAGCTGGGATAGACTCCAGCATGCTCATGACCCTGCACAGGATAAATGGTTACGGATAATGGTTGGATGGATGCTTTAACTACTTGCATACCATTTGATGTAACCATCTGTGATACACAATATCCATGTCATATTAATGCAGGCGGATAATAGAATAATTCTGATATTTGATGATGCAGTTATTATATTTTGACAAAGTTAAAGTTCAATGTTTTCAACTATTCTTTGTGCTAACACTAATAGCATAGTTATAGCCCATTTGAGGGCCAAGACAATTTTGCTTAATTAAACGTTAATGTTAAATCTTATACAAATGAATATCTGAAAATTACTGGATATTATCATAAGATCATCTTAATCCTGATATCAATGCATTATTATGGGAATATGTACATAATTAATAACAACTAATAGCTTTGCTATTTACAGTAATCCAATTGTCCAAAACCATTTAGTTCACACACTTTTGGTTTTACAAACAATTCTGAAGTGTTTGCCGCTGATACGATCTGCTTGACTGCAATCTAAGCAGATGCTTTCTGCTTGAAATTAAATTCCCTGCTATGTGGGTGTATTATTACCTTAACACTCCACTGTACACTCCAGTATGAGCCAAAAAATGCCTGACTGCTGACAGATTGTTTGTTATTTCATCCTCCCTTTGGTTGCATCTGTAGGTCGGAGTAACTGGCTATTTGTTAAAGTGAGTCCGCAACTGTTGAGTCATAAAACTGAGTCACACAGGAAAGAGCTGTGGGCTGTGCATATTCTCTCACTGCATATTCCTGTAAAACCTTCCGATTACCTGACAGCTCCAACATTTCATCTGGTTACATATCCTAATGTTCTGACTAAAAAGTCTCAGGATAATGAGCTCCATTTTACATCATGGCAATTCTTTTCATACATGGCCATGTTAAAAAAAAAACACTGATCTGCTGTGATCTCACACCTAATCACTGTTTACTGTGTATTTCTCTCCTTCTCTCTGTTCATTTTACATGCCACAAAAACAACTGCAATGTTTTGACGTACCCACATGATCTGTCAGCTCATCAGGATGAATCATGCTAATTCCAAATCTCTTGTGTGCACCAGCATAAATGAAGCTATCTCCAGAGCCAGAGCTGTCCAGGCAGTCAGACCATTCCTGCGTCTTATTTTGTCTTCCGCCTCTTGCTCTACAGGGATCTGACTCCAGTTGTAAAAACATGGGTTTAGATGCTTGTTTTTAAGAGGCCTCTTGCGAGCCTGCGAAAGCTGAAACTTTGAGGCCTTAACAAAGACCCCTTACAGGAAAGACAGTTTTCCATCAGGGTTCATGTTTTTGTTTCAGTCTGTTTAGTCAGGATTGCTGAAGCACAAACTTTTTCTCCCTGCTTGAAATCAGTTGCTTATCTCCAAATTTACCCATGTACTATGAGGTCATGACTGATGGATTATAAAACACACAAAACAGTCCAAAAATGTATCAGTTCAGAAAATCAGATTCTGTTGTGAAAATGTTACAACGTTGGAACATTTCTGATAAAAAATTATATAATAAAATACATTAAACCTGGTGCTTTTTTAATTTTAGAAATTAAAAAAGAGATGCCTCAATATGCATATAGAATCATTTTACTACACAACAAAACATGATGTTACTATATATAGGTTACTTTCTCTTTAAAATTATTACCGAAATAAAATAAATTACCAAATTTCATTACCAAAATTCATTACCAGTATTACCAAAATTACTATAAATTAATTTTATGATGACAAAAATTCCTCATAATTCACCAAAAATACCAAAATGGAAAAAACATTAAATGTGCATCCTATTACAAATAAGTTTTAAATATATATAGACTTTATTTTCAGAAGGTTAATAAGCCAGTTTACCCTACACTAATCTCATACTGGGCCTTCAAACTATCCAGCCTTGGGACCGGCATTATGTATGCACTGTCTTGTACAACCCCAATGGCTGGGAATTTTTTACCTAATCTGCATGTCTTTGAAATACGATAGTATTTTTATTATAAGGTTACAATAAACAAACTATAAGTTTATTAAACCTTGTAGACAGTTTTAGTAGTTTCAAATAATTTGAAATAATTTTGTTAATTTTAAAGCGAGATGGCCTTTCAGTTTCATAAAATCTGTGAAATTTAGTTCCCTCTGAAATTTGGTCATATGTTTACCTCCGCCAAGGAGGTTATATTTTCGGTAGTGTTGGTTTGTTTGTTTGTTGGTTTGTCTGTTAGCAGCATTACAGAAAAAGTTATGAACGGATTGCTCTGAAATTTTTTCCAGAGGTGTGACTGGGCACAAGTAACAATCCATTAAATTTTGGCAGTGATCCGGATCACTGTCTGGATCCCGGAATTCTTTAAAGGATTCTTGGAGGAGGTCTGCGTTCTCCGAGTGCTTTTCTAGTTATTTCTGTAATATCTAAAAAAAAAAAACCAGGCCATTCTGTGGCTGGGAAGTTATTTAATTTGAGGGGATTCCCTAGCAAATAATGTGCATGAAATCACTTTCTTCGCATAGTCAAGGAGACAGAGGAAGCCTGTGTGTGCATGTGCAGGTTCACCTTTGACCATGCACTGACAGTTACATGATTTTGTCGCTTAACGAACAGCTGATCACACCGAGGTGCTTGTTGACTGTTGGTATTTATTACTTTGGTCCATCATTTCCTTTCCTTTGCAACATAACGTTTTCCATTACCGTAGTCGGTCTTTCACATTTCATTCGCACACTCACATCCTCTGTTTTTCTCTTCCATTTCAAATTTGTATCCCACAATGCCTTGCACGAACAGGGAAAGCCCACCACATGATGCATGATGTGGTATCTTTAATTGGGTCATGTTGAAGCAGGAAAAAATACCAGAGAATTTAGGGTCACATGGCCTTAAATTAATTTATTGTTCTATTTTAAAAAAAAATAAAAATTGGAAGTCTGTGATTCGAATTCAGTAGCTTTCGGTCCAATAAACAAAAATAACTGGGTGTCAGGGAA
Source organism: Neoarius graeffei (assembly GCF_027579695.1). Lineage (NCBI taxonomy): Eukaryota > Metazoa > Chordata > Actinopteri > Siluriformes > Ariidae > Neoarius > Neoarius graeffei. Next base: position 45,616,686 of record NC_083580.1, read on the forward strand.
AATTATTTTTCTGACCTACACTTGAAAAATCTGAAAGTCAGTCTACCTTTATGCATTTACTTCTAGAAAGAATAAAATAAGACAAGTAAAAGCTAGAAATTAGTAATAAATGTCTAATAGGATTAACAATTTGGTTTATGGGGACTGTACGGTGGTGTAGTGGTTAGCACTGTCGCCTCACAGCAAGAAGGTCCTGGGTTCGAGGCCGGCGAGGGCCTTTCTGTGTGGAGTTTGCATGCTCTCCCTGTGTCCGCGTGGGTTTCCTCCGGGTGTTCCGGTTTCCCCCACAGTCCAAAGGCATACAGGTTAGGCTAATTGGTGGCTCTAAATTAACTGTAGGTGTGAATGTGAGCGTGAATGGTTGTCTGTGTCTATGTGTTAGCCCTGCGATGACCTGGCAACTTGTCCAGGGTGCCTCTCGCCCATAGGCTACATCCACACGACAACGGCAACGAGATTTTATTAAAAAAAATATCACGTCCACATGGGCAACAGATCAGTAAAATATCAGGTACATATGGCAACACAACGCTTGCTGAAAATGATGCAATACACAATGCCACACCTCAACTTGTGTACTAGATCCCTTACCTACATGTCTATTCAAACAGATAATACCTGAAATAATTGAACCGCTTCTAAAAATAATAAATTCTTCTCTCACGATTGGCTATGTACCCAAATCCTTTAAACTAGCAGTTATCAAACCCTTGATTAAAAAACCTGACCCTGATCCCTGTCAGCTGTCCAATTATAGGCCAATATCAAACCTCCCCTTTATCTCCAAGATCCTTGAAAAAGCTGTGGCACAGCAGTTATGCTCATATTTACATAGGAATAACATCCATGAAATGTATCAGTCAGGATTTAGACCTCATCATAGCACAGAGACAGCACTGGTTAAAATAGTAAACGACCTACTGTTGGCGTCTGATCAGGGCTGTGTCTCGCTACTTGTGTTGCTTGACCTTAGTGCAGCATTTGATACCATTGATCATTCCATTCTTCTGGATAGACTAGAAAATGTTGTGGGAGTTAAGGGAATGGCCCTCTCCTGGCTCAGGTCTTATCTAACTGATCGTTATCAGTATGTTGATATAAATGGTGATATTTCTAGACGTACCGAGGTAAAGTTTGGTGTTCCACAAGGTTCTGTCTTGGGTCCACTGCTTTTTTCTCTATATATGTTACCTCTGGGTGATATTATTCGTAAACATTGTATTAGTTTCCACTGTTATGCTGATGACACACAGTTGTATGTCTCTGCAAAACCTGATGAGAGACACCAGCTTAATAGAATTGAGGAATGTGTTAAGGACATTAGACACTGGATGCTTATTAATTTCCTTCTGCTTAACTCTGACAAGACTCAAGTACTTGTGCTAGGACCACATACAGCTAGAAGTAAGTTTTCTGATTACACAGTGACTCTGGATGGCCTTTCTGTTTCTTCACATGCAGCAGTAAAAGACCTCGGAGTGATTATTGACCCCAGTCTTTCAGTCGAAACTCACATTGATAACATCACCTGGATAGCTTTCTTTCATCTCAGAAATATTGCAAAGATAAGAAATTTAATGTCATTGCATGACGCAGAAAAACTAGTCCATGCTTTCGTTACCTCCAGGTTGGATTATTGTAATGCCTTACTGTCTGGATGTTCCAATAAGTGCATAAATAAGCTCCAGTTAGTTCAAAATGCAGCAGCAAGAGTCCTTACTAGAACTAGAAAATATGACCACATCATGCCTGTCTTATCCACACTGCATTGGCTCCCAATCAAGTTTCGTATTGATTATAAAATACTACTATTGACCTTTAAAGCACTAAATGGTCTCGCACCACAGTACCTGAGTGAACTTCTGCTCCTCTATGACCCGCCACGCCTACTTAGATCAAAAGGTGCAGGCTATCTGCTGGTACCTCGTATAGTGAAGGCTACATCAGGGGGCAGAGCCTTTTCTTACAAAGCCCCACAGTTATGGAACAGCCTTCCAAGTAATGTTCGGGAATCAGACACAGTCTCAGCATTTAAGTCTAGGCTGAAAACATATCTGTTTAGTCAAGCCTTTTGTTAATGGTGTTTATGAGGTAAAGGTGTAGATCTAGAGGGTCCTCAGACATAGAGTGTTTTGGTAAACTGGGATGTATGGATGCTGTCAGTCCCCACTCGCTTGCTCACTCGAGTTTGTTGACGGTGTAGTGGCTGGCTGCTTTATGTCCTGGGGCTCCCTCATGCCTGTGTTACCTTCTGGCTCTCTCCTTTTAGTTATGCTGTCATAGTTAGTTGCCGGAGTCCCTGCTTGTACTCGGTGCAATATGTATACTGCTCCTACTTATTCCGGTGACATTGGTCATACCTAACAACCTGCGTTTTCTTTCCCTCCCCTCCACCCCAAATCTGTCCCTCTGAGTTACATGGAGTCAACAGGAAATCTTTTGGTGGAGAGGGTGGAGACCTCGACTGGCTATCGTAGCCTGCAGGGAATCGGCCGTCAGACTTCTGTCGCATGTCCCAGACCCGGTAAAATGTAACTGAATTGTCTTGGCCAGCCCTAAGGGTCCCATCTGCATCTCATCATTGCTGAGGAGTGTGCTCCCATCACCCAATCAAGCATCCAGCCAGAGCAGGTCATGATATATTTTTTACCATATTAACATGCCATTGTTGTGTGTTATGCCTGATGTCAAGACTCTCGTCTCTGCGAGCCTACCACACAGATTTAATACTTGTCATTTTTAGGGCATACCTAACAACATGTGTTTTCTTTCTCTCCCCCCCCAATCTGTCCCTCTGAGTTCCATGTTGGTCCTGGGATTGAGATGCTGGCCTCTTCTGCCCCTCGGACCTGCTTGATCCATCCTGGTGCCCTGTGTCTGGTCGGAGTTTTATCGCATTGCTCCTGTGAAGGACGGCCCCATGAGGACAATTGAGGGTTATACCTGGAGGATGTTCTGGACTCTTACAGTAATGCTTTTATGGCTGAGGACTAAAGTTGTCTTGCTAACTTTAGGACTGCAGTTATCATGAACAGTTTTTCACTCAAGTTTCCATCAATGAAGAGTTATAACATCAACGAAACTGTCCTCATGTTAAAACTGTTAATATTATAGTCAGGCTGTCTGTTGTTGCCCAAATGAGGATGGGTTCCCTTTTGAGTCTGGTTCCTCTCGAGGTTTCTTCCTCATGTCGTCTGAGGGAGTTTTTCCTAGGCCACCGTCGCCAGAGGCTTGCTCATTGGGGATAGATTAGGGATAAAATTAGCTCATGTTTTAAGTCATTCAAATTCTGTAAAGCTGCTTAGCGACAATGTTTATTGTTAAAAGCGCTATACAAATAAACTTGACTTGACTAGTCATGTGGTTGTGACGTCATCGTAAACAAATCCGTTCTACTCATCCAGATGACTTCACAATGGCGCCGTTGCCAGATTTTTCCACTCTGGAACCCGTTCTCAAAAAATATTGTTTTGGGGCACCCAAAACGCCGGTGCCGTGTGGATGCCAGGCCAAAATGATAAACAATTTTATCAGATTCACCTGAATCCGTTGCCGTGTGGACAGGGCCATAGTCAGCTGGGATAGGCTCCAGCTTGCCTGTGACCCTGTAGGACAGGATAAGTGGCTACAGATAATGGATGGATGGAATTTGGTTTATGGTAATCTTATAATAAGAAATAGCTAATACATTTGGCTGTATTATATGCAAGAGTTTCACTTGATGTAATTTTTTTCCAATGCTACTTTTTATAGTGCTACTGTTGCACACTTGGCTGTAACCTTTGTACATTTTGTTTGCTTGTTTGTTTTTTCCCACTTTTTCATTCATCTTCAGTAACTTCTTTATCTTGGTCAGAGTTATGGCAGATCTGGAGCCCACCCCTGGAACACTGGTTATGAGGCTGGAATACAAGCCTCAAAGGATGGGATGTCTGTCTTTTGCATTACATCATGCTCACACTTATTCACACACTCACACAGACAAGGGGAGAACATGTGAAACGCCATACAAGGATTGAACCAGAGACCCTGGATCTATGAGACAGCAATGCTACTCTGGTTTTAATTACAAAAGAATATTTCTTATAAGTACATACCTAGATTATTTTCATGAATGAAAAGTGAAAACTTTCATTAATGATAATAATCAGGATATGTAGCTGTATTTTTTGGTTTATGTGGTTTAGTTCTTGACTATACTCACATATATAGTAGTATTCTCTGCCTGGTCGGAACTCGAAACCCAGTGAGAATGGTGTGAAAAGCTGAAACTTCTCAGAGAACTTGAGTGGCCCGTTGGGAGAGTAGGGCCGATTGCACTCCCAGCGTTTGAAGCCCGTCGCTGTGTGGTCGCAGGAGCTGTAGCCATCATAGTTGACCATGTACAGCATGTAGCGCTCAGTCCTCTCTTCTGGCACAGAGTCCATGTAGTGGGGACAGTAGACGTCCAGGTAATCATTGATGCACACATCAAGGTGGTAGTCACCTCTGTAAAATCTGCGAAAAGTGAATAAGGGACATACATTTAAAATCCACTGCTAGAAGAGAGAGAGTGGAAGATAAATCTTATATAAAGATTTATATACATCATGAAGGAATCTAAAACATGTGTGGTGATGATGAGTGGTGAAATGAATAATGTTATCCTTAACATTGGAGGTTTAAAAAGTCTTAAAATTATGAGGCTTTTAAAGGCAAAATATGACAAATTGAATAATGACACTCAGAGGAACTTCAGATACAAGAATGATGTGCATTCCATATGCTGAACCAGCCTGCTACTCCAAGACTTACATCTTGTTTACTGTGGAAATAAAAGAACGAAGCAGGATTTTCGGGGGGTGGCCTGGTGGGGTGAGACATGTGAACGAAGAACAAGGAAGCATTTTAAAAACATGTACTCCCCAAGGCACCATATAAGGTTGCAGCAGAGTTGAACTGGGTCAGGTCTCACAGCTAAACTCCGCTTACAGCATGGGATCATGTGCTAGTGCCTGGGCATGCATGAGGAAACAATGTGAGATGGAGGTGTTTTGTAGCTTGGAGCGATGCGTCAGAGCATTGGCTGATTTTAAATCCAGTAAGAGAACCTCCAGTAAACAGACAACCAGCAGCGACCCTGAAGCTCACAACTAATGTGAGGTTAATGCTGAGATCCCGCTGTGGACAGCAGCTCTGCTGGTGCATCAGTGCAAAGATTTCCCCTCATTAGATACAATAAAAAGACCACTGAGCCCAGATGGAGCTCAAGAGTACTTGGATTATCATTATGTGGATTTCAAATGCAACACTGGAATACTGATTGTGCCTGCTGTTTGTGAGAGTGTACGAATGTGTTTCTCAAACTCATTATGCATAAAACTTGTGGAACTACATTCAAGAACCATTATTCACCAGGATGCTACTTCATCCTACTAAAAGCAAAAACTAGGCTAAGAAAAAATATTGTCTCTTTCAACTTCAGTGCTTTTTATTGCCCATACTTTTTTCCACATCATGCATATGTATTTCACTAAACATAACAAGGTCCTGCTTATGACAGACCAGTAGGTATGTTTAGATTTTTAGTTTCTTTGTTGCTGTTCCATCCATCATGGGTCACTGATATTGAAAAGTCAGCCATTTCCTTGGCCAAATCATTAATGTCTTACATTTCCTGAAAGGGTGATTCTGCTCAAGGCAGGCACTGATGAGACATCATCAACATCAGTCTCAGAGCCTCGAAACAGCTCTGCTGACTAAACTGGTGTACATTACACCTATGCAGCGATTTGCATCCTGGGAAACGTTGCTTTAACCAATCAATACCCCAATCAGAGCTTCAGATTAGAGTGGCACATGATCTCAGTCAAAGCACCCAGCTATCCATTTGTCCATCAGTGTTTCTTTGAGGCTGTCACACCAGATTATATAGAACAAGCCCCAAAAGGTCCTTTTGCTCTAGGATATTAGGTGACTGTCTTTTCTGGGTCACTGAGGCAAGGGTTTAAGTAAAAAAAAAAATCACAGAAAACAAACAACAAAGGATTATTCTGCTCTTTGCGCCACACAGCCCAAAGCAAAAAGATGGACCTGTCATATATCAGAAAATCAATAAACCGGAGGATTAAGGTTGTCACATTGCAACATTTTCATCATCACACTGAGGCACCCATTACTTCTGTTATATGCCTTCAGTGACCATAAGATGTGCTCTGGTGATTCCTGAAGAGAACCAACCCAATTAAACTACAGAAACAAAACAAACAACTCATCAACATGACACTAATTCATTTCTCTATTCATTTGTTGAAGAGTGATGATGCCAGCTGGTCAATAAAGCACACAATGCAATTGTAATTTGTCACTAAGATGGAAAAAAGTGCCCATCTATCACTGCTACTTAACACAAATACAGAAACCTAACAAAGCATTTACATGATGCTTAACCCCTTTATTCCTACATATCTATCTCTGTGACCTGGGTAGGACCGGTGACGACCGGGGCAAGCTACGATCTAAAGAAAGGCAGAGGACTGGTTGTGAAAGCTCTCCTGGTGTTTTCATGATTGAAAATGGGTCACCACAAGTTCAGCTTCCTGACATTCAACAATGGATTGAAAAATGGCAGCAGTACTTGAGACTGTTGGAAAGAACCAGTGTTCCGACTTCAGTGGGTACAATAAATTTTATTAGATGTTTAAAAACATTCAAAATGGCATACTCTTTTACTGTACTGCAACATTACATATGACTCAAAGTTAAAGCCAAGAAAAATGCAATAAAGTGGTGGAGAAAGGAAGAAAAGAAAGGAAATCCTTAATTTTGGAATTGAAGTAGTATGAATAATATGCAAACTATAATGCTTCAGACCTAGCCATAATAAGAAAGCAGGAGAAAAGCTGATCATCACTCAGCAATCTGTGATACAGCTGTGATGAGTGCTGAATGTTCAGACCTTCAGCCCACCTGCTCTCACTCAATAAGTGCTTAAGCTCCCAGGCCTCTAGAGGGAGCTCTTTAGATGATTACTGACAGCGCTCCCTTGGGTCCAGGTCAGCTAAGCCTTTGGCCTGGTGGCCCTTTCAGAGCCACAGATGGAGGGCCTCCATCTCACATTACAGCTCCCTGAGCAGGCCTAGAGCGATCTTGCACAGTTGGCCCATCATTCACCCAGCGGACGCAGCGGCACATCTTCCAGTGCTTCACATATCACTCATCCTCTGCTTCCAAACAAATGTCTGTCCAGAAGCATTAACGTTACACCCACACAATAGTCTGCCAGAGCTCCGTGCTGGGTGTACTTGGCAAAAGCCTCAAAAGGCAGATGAAGGTGGAGGGAAAAAATTGAATAAATAAGACAGCTCCCTTGTTCTATGCATTTCCCATGGAACAAAGACTTATTCTTGGAATTCTATGCACAGAGACAAGAAATATTGCTCTTTACATGAAAAACACACTGATGTGTCTGCATTTGAATTGTGAAAAAAGGACTACATCAGAGATTGGATAAATCTTTCATGGCTGTCTAACAGAGATAGGGAGACGAAATAAGTATAGCATTAACATTAACATTCATTTATTTGGCAGATGCTTTTATTCAAAGTGACATTGAGCTTAGGCAGACTGCAAACCAAGCAGAGAGCTGAACAGCTGAGGATCCAGCTATGGGTCTCTGGCAATTCTGAGATTCAAACAAACAACTCCAAGGGCTGAACAGTAGCAGTATTTGGGCTTAAATTCATGACCTTAGGGGCCCAATACCTCAGTGGGAGTTCTGGGATTTGAATTTACAATCTCTAGAGCCAATAGATCTTTAGCTGTCACAGAATTCCCTTTGACCTCACGTTTTTTGGTTACTAGCACAAAACCTTGAGGTACCTGTTGATCTCTTATCTTGATGGGGGGAAGGATAGTGTGAGTGTGTGGGAATGGATCTATCAGTCCTGGTGAGATTCGTGTGTGTTTTACATGCACAATATACAGAAGGTATTCCGAATGGTGTGGGTAAAGCTGGCCATTCTCATGTCACCATGATTAGCAATGAGTGTGTGCCACAGCATGGTGAGTGTCACTTATCACCTCCCCGCCCAGCAGGGCTGTGTCACTCCCATCTTGGTTAGCCCTCAGAGCTGACAACCAACACACGCCAACCCATGCAACTATGACAGCTGACCTTCACGCACAGTTTCCATGGTGCTGTGTCACAATGTTAAGCTCACAATGAACAAAATAGCTTGTTCACAGTCTGCAAAGCTTGAGTTTTTCCTTAGCTTTCTGCCCTTTTGAAATGATGCACTGCACTAAAATTTAAAACACACACACACACACACACACACACACACACACACACACACACACACACACACACACACAAAACCCCCCAACTTATTACCTAGAGTGGCACAATCTGAGTAAGAAGCACCTCAGTGCTCTATCAATCTCTAGTAACTAGATAGAGTGCCTGTCACAATACACTCTAGTGAGACTGATGAACACAGAGTCTCCTGTGAGGTCAGAAACAAAGGTCAAGGGGTCATGAAGTGCTTATTATTTTAATGGAGGCCCTATTATTTAGTGGAGGCTAAAAAGGGCGACCCTTGGGTCGTCCATCTTTGGGGTGTCTAAAAAGGTTATGCACTTCACTAAGATACAGGAAGTGTGATTAACTCAGTGAAAAGCTAAATCTCCTGGCCTGGCAAACATGAACAGTTTATCCTTTCAGCAAAACAAATAAGCAACATAGGTTAAAATGGGAGTCCAAGTCAAACTTAATGGCAAAAGTGCCTCCCACTGATGGCTTTTTCTTGGCCTGAGGCAAAACTGCACACACCGTTGAGTCAACGGCAAATCAGTTAAAGTAAAGGAAGCAGTTAGCTAACCACGATCCCTGGATTCATATCAGCAAGCCACACTAATTTTCTATGGTGTTCATACAGCCATTTATGGGCAATTTGAAAAACTGACAACAGTTCATAATGTATTGAAACTGCCATGTGGAGGTGATTTTAAAAAGTCCAGTCTGGATCAATTGGAAGAGGTGGATAGATGCTATCTATTCTGGCAGAGCCAAAATTAGCACAGAGTGAGAGGGTGGTCTACATGCTGGCTGGCAGGCCATTTTATCTTCAACAAATGCAGCAGCTACAGAAAAACACTGCATGTAACGTAATGTAACAGCTAAACTTAGAGTGCCCTCGGCGTGCCTAGCATGCCAAGGCCCCTGACACCTGGTGCCCTCAATCTCTTCTGGCTTGCCCAGCCTTTCTCTTCAGATCCTGTCAAAAGCTCCTCCATCAGCTGGCCGGCTGGCCCACAGGGCCCTCAGCCAGCATATACGCATATGCTTGCAAGCATGCACACACTCTTTTCCACAGTTCACTCTGTTTTTATGGAAAGTAGCATATCCGAAAGATCTGAGAACTGTATTAATGGGCATGGCTTGATAGTCTAATAAACATTTGATGTCTAGTACAATTAGTCTTGCTTCCACTGTAGGTTGCTTGGACTCAGACATAACGATAAAAGCTTTGTGACTGGTGAGGGTACATGAACTTTACCTCTGTATTACATCAAATAAGGAGACATTCAAGCAAAGTGCACTGGAATGTTTGCTGTGCATTGCAAGACCAGCTTTAACCTAATTAGAAAGCTTTGACAGTTTTGCATCTTCTGAAGCATTCATACATTTTCATATTAAATTTAGCAACTTTGCATAATAGGTTTGGAAAGTTAGTCATATATAGCAATTTAAGCAACTAAAACCTAGATTTTTCTCACAGATGATCATACATCACAGATGATGGGACAGAATTAATGAAACGTAAGTTTGCAGAAAACTGACTGAAAACCATTTCTGTAATTTTTCGGTATTTACGACTATTTCAGTAACCTGAGAAACATGGATTCAGACAGATGTTTCCTAAGATGATCAACTTCCACTGTTTCTTGAAGAACACTTCCCTCCAACTGACTTTCTCTCAGACTTCTCAGGATGGACAACACGGACAAACTGCTGTCTGGCAGCCAACACTTCAGCTCTGAGCCAAGTCTACTCCTTCCCCAGCTTGGCAAGGTCCCTCACACTCCTCTCATAAACACCAGGATTTACCATCTCTATCTGATGATAGGTGATAAAGCAGGACAGAGCACCTGCCCATAAATCAGCTTCATCTGCTGCTGTCCCACTTTTTTCCAAACAGAGCATTGCCTAATGGACGGAGAAGACTGGACAGAGAACGGCTACTATGGCTGCCAAATTCCTTTCAAAATTACAATCCTTTGTTAATTACTTAAAATGTAGTACAGTGGTGCTTGAAAGTTTGTGAACCCTTTAGAATTTTCTATATTTCTGCATAAATATGACCTAAAACATCATCAGATTTTCACACAAGCCCAAAAAATAAAGAAAAACCAGTTAAACAAATGAGACAAAAATATTATACTTGGTCATTTATTTATTGAGGAAAATGATCCAATATTACATATCTGTGAGTGGCAAAAGTATGTAAACCTCTAAGATTAGCAGTTCATTTGAAGATAAAATTAGAGTCAGGTATTTTCAATCAGTGGGATGATAATCAGGTGTGAGTGGGCACCCTGTTTTATTTAAAGAACAGGGATCTATCAAAGTCTGATCTTCACAACACATGTTTGTGGAAGTGTATCATGGCACAAACAAAGGAGATTTCTGAGGACCTCAGAAAAAGCGTTGTTGATGCTCATCAGGCTGGAAAAGGTTACAAAGCCATCTCTAAAGAGTATGGACTCCACCAATCCACAGTCAGACAGATTGTGTACAAATGGAGGAAATTCAAGACCATTGTTACCCTCCCCAGGAGTGGTCGACCAACAAAGATCACTCCAAGAGCAAGGCGTGTAATAGTCAACGAGGTCACAAAAGACCCCAGGGTAACTTCTAAGCAACTGAAGGCCTCTCTCACATTGGCTAATGTTAATGTTCATGAGTCCACCATCAGGAGAACACCGAACAACAATGGTTTGCATGGCAGGGTTGCAAGGAGAAAGCCACTGCTCTCCAAAAAGAACATTGCTGCTCGTCTGCAGTTTGTTAAAGATCACGTGGACAAGCCAGAAGGCTATTGGAAAAATGTTTTGTGGACGGATGAGACCAAAATAGAAATTTTGGGTTACATGAGAAGCATTACGTTCAGATAAAGGAAAACACTGCATTCCAGCATAAGAACCTTATCACATTTGTGAAACATGGTGGTGGTAGTATCCTGTTTTGCTGCATCTGGGCCAGGACAGCTTGCCATCATTGATGGAAAAATGAATTCTGAATTATACCAGTGAATTCTAAAGGAAAATGTTAGGACATCTGTCCATGAACTGAATATCAAGAGAAGGTGGGTCATGCAACAAGACAACAACCCTAAGCACACAAGTCGTTCTACCAAAGAATGGTTAAAGAAGAATAAAGTTAATGTTTTGGAATGGCCAAGTCAAAGTCCTGACCTTAAGCCAATCAAAATGTTGTGGAAGGACCTGAAGCAAGGAGTTCATGTGAGGAAACCCACCAACATCCCAGAGTTGAAGCTGTTCTGTATGGAGGAATGGGCTAAAATTCCTCCAAGCCAGTGTGCAGGACTGATCAACAGTTACCGGAAACATTTAGTTGCAGTTATTGCTGCACAAGGGGGTCACACCAGATACTGAAAGCAAAGGTTCACATATTTTTGCCACTCACAGATATGTAATATTGGTTAATTTTCCTCAATAAATAAATGACCAAGTAGAATATTTTTGTCTCTATTATTTAATTGGGTTCTCTTTATCTACTTTTCGTACTTGTGTGAAAATCTGATGATGTTTTAGGTCATATTTATGCAGAAATATAGACAATTCTAAAGGGTTCACAAACTTGTAAGCACCACTGTATATGGAAGTATATGAATATTAGTTAGCCATAGAGGAACACAGTCAAGTTACTTAAGGTAATGGCAGCTTATACCACAGTGCTGTTGAATTCTCTGTTCTGATTGGCTAGAAGGTGTTGATTAAGTTTATATAACAGCAGCTCCGACAATAGTGCACCTTCAAATCACAAATTTATATTACTGCACTCATTACAATATGTTACCATGTCTGTAGTAACAGTTGGTTCTCAGGAATGGTGGTCACTCCACATAAATGGTTTAAAAATGTGGAATTGTTGATATGGTGAAGTTTTATGCAAGGAGATGTTTATTTAACAGTTATGGAAGGAGTCTCCAGTATCAGCACTTTGTAAAAGTCAATAAAGTCAAAGCTTAATTAATATCTAGAATGTATCATGGTTTAATAAATTAAAAAATGTAATTGCTGGCAAATTGTTGTGGTATAAGAAAGAAAAAAAATCTTCCTGAAGTGCTGTTATTGAAAAATAATCAACTTTGGTGTGAAAACAATAACTCTACTTCATCACACCACCTCACCATGTTTTATATTATCCATCCATCCATCCATCCATCCATCCATTATCTGTAGCTGCTTATCCTGTGTAGGGTTGCAGGAAAGCTGGAGCCTATCCCAGCTGACTATGGGCGAGAGGCAGGGTACACCCTGGACAAGTCACCAGGTCATTGCAGGGCTGACACATAGAGACAATCATTCACACTCACATTCACACCTACGGTCAATTTAGAGCCTCCAATTAGCCTAACCTGCATGTCTCTGGACTGTGGGGGAAACTGGAGCACCCAGAGGAAACCCATGCAGACACAGGGAGAACATGCAAACTCCACACAGAAAGGCCCTCGTCGGCCGCTGGGCTCAAACCCAGGACCTTCTTGCTGTGAGGCGACAGTGCTAACCACCACACCACTGTGCCGCCCTGTTTTATATTATTTAAGTAAAAATGTAATTTGATAGAGAGATGGTAGGTAACTACCAGGCTTAATACCTGGTTGGTTATTTATGTTTAATTACTCAATGATGATCTCGTGGTGTAACACCAGCCAGCTAGCTACTTTTACGGCTAATTAGATAGCTAGGTAACAGACTCTAATAACAGACAGCTCCTTTACTAAAGTTTAAGAAAGATTTATATCAACCTAAAGCCTAAATCTGAAACATGTCTGATTAAGCTTTTTAAGTGTTACTTTTTCTCTTGAAACCTAAAATGAACATCTGACTAGTATCTGAACAGTAAACTCTGTTTTTAGCATTTGCTTTTGTAATCTCATTCTGACTCAAGGGCATTCCATGTCTGAACACAGTGTGTTCTTTAAAGGAGGTGGTCATTTCTAGCACAATCCCACAAAACCCTGCTCTCATATCTACATCCTGACCTGAGGGCTCCAAGTTCAACAAGCTCTTTTGAGAAAATATTTTGCATGGGCCGCGGTTGCATGATTGACATCGTAAGATAATATTCCAGTTCAAAACACTGTAGTTGCTGTGGTATTCGTTTTGAAGTCTTCAACTGCAGCCTGTAATAGAAACATATTAAATCTACATTTAGGCTATTTTTGTTTGATTAGGATAAAGGACATTTAGCGAGCATATTGTTGTCATGGCTGTGCTTGATTAGCTTGTTAGACATGAATATGAGTTCAGTTGCAGATTAATACAGGGCTGTACTGCATCAGATATGCACAGTTATTTATTTAGCATCCAGACTAAAGCGATTAGTGTTATTCAGTGAACTAACTGCACGCCACCACATTTACCTTGTTGTCTCAGTAAAGTGTTATTGTTATGCAGTAGTTACCGCTCTATTGTTAGCCCACAAATTCTTTGACTGTTCTCACTTTAATACACTTACAGACTGGCCTTGCCCTACAGGCAGAAGAGCAACAGAGCAGAATTATGAGATAGCAAAGCTGACACACAAGACACTATGTATTAATACACTGTCCAGTCAAGTGACAGGCATGGCAGGGTTTCATCCAGCCCACGCACAGTGAGAAATGGAGATATGACAGTTGTGTTACAGGCTCAGATCATCAGCTCTTCTTCTTACTTATTATAGCACTCACAGTGCATCACTAACTCTTTCCAGTGTAACCTTAACGTTGTTCCTGGCCCATCTAATCACAAACAGACACATGTCTACTCACTAAATGTTTGGCAATGGCTGGTTTATTTATGGACCTAGGAAAAATCACAAAAAAAACCCTTTTAGCTCAATTATCTTTGTGGCAGTTGTGGGAAAGGAAGGGAACGGAAGGGAAGAAGGGACAGGATGGTAAGGCAAAGGAAAGGAAAGGAAAATTAGTGAGAAGCACCATTTGAACATAAAGTCCTTTGACAAAATGCTAATGCTAGGTGTGGACCAACTACAACATACAGTACATGCAACACAAAATCTGTCCAGTCTGTTGGTCCTATTGAAGCTTCATTAGCCAACTTTAACATTATGGGAACTCAACTCTATCATTCTGCAGCTAAACTGTCACTGCTGTCCAATGCATCTGGTTCTTATGGAGCACTTGCATGTGACGTCACAGCCGATCCAGATTGTGACAGACACCATCTTGTCGGTCAAACGCCATATTCCGCCTTCTACTTCTACTTCTGGGTCTACTTCTGCTTTTACTTCTACCTTTTCTTCTGGAAAACCCTACTATATACAATTCTACTACAACGGCTGCGGCTACAAGCTCTCCCTACCTGTGCACGTTTTTTATGTTTTTTGTGTGAATTTTTGCGTGTTGTTCGTCTGTACCGGACTTCAATATCCACTACAACTGTATGGACTTACTGGACATTGGTTTCCAGCAGAAAATGACGGTTTGTAGCGATTTCCATCGCATGCACAACATTCCGGACGAGAAAAAAAAAAAACATTCCAGACGAGATAGCGAGACCAGCGGGGTCTCCGTGGATTGTTATTGGAAGCAAAGCGAAGAAGGCGGTGCCGGGAGCGGAAGCAAAAGCGAGGCTGCAGAGCCGGCCTGTTGACTAAGCTCAGAAAACAGCCACTCAAACCTCCACTGCCAAGCCTCTACCTCTCCAACACCAGATCCATGTAAACAACACGGACGATTTGGAATTACCTTATTCTATTCTATAATCGGCTGGTCAGTGCTATACTCAATACTTAAGTGACTTACCCATCCAATGAGGATTCTTGTTTACAAGATGCCACATCTGAGTCGCTGACAAATCCTGAATTTCTGTAGAGATAACTGTCCAGAGATTTATAAGCACGCAGTGCTTCACCACTGAACAGCGAGGGAAAGTTAATGAGGTAATTATACACGTCCGGGTATTCCGCTGACAGTTCAAAATCCGGTCGTGAAAACTCCGTCCGGTAAGCCATAAGGGTCACAAATCTGTAGATCGTTTATTTTAGACATATATCTAGTTATCTGTTCATTAGAAAAATGAGCCGTGTAGTCCGTCGGTTGAAATTGATCCATTCTGTACACAAGTGCAGCAGTCTTCAGCTGTGTTTTTGACCGACAAGATGGCAGTTGTGTACTTTCCGGTCACATGACTGCAAGATCTCTATTGACATAATTGTAGCTCTGTTTTTGTCCCAAGGCAAAATGAAGTGCTTTTGCAAGCCTCAAATAAAATCCTAATAAAGTATGAATTATATCGCTTTACTGAATCGAATACTTCAGCAGCTCATAAGTGCTTGGAGAGAGCTTATAACTGAATCTTAAAATCAATAATCTGTTAAGTGGGAAAATGAAGCAATCCAGCAAGATTGAGGTTTCTGTTGCTGAAACAGTCCCATCCTACGCCTGACTGGCAAACCTTGACCTAACACAACAAATCTGTTCTTATTCATTTTGCAGCAAAACAGCTTCCAGGCCTGGAGAGAGAGACGATCATCCACCCTTGGCTCTGACTCTGAGTTTAAAGTCAGAGTGGGTACCTGCATGTGTTTGCTTCAGGTTGAATTTCCTTTCTGAGAAGACAGAACATTCAAAAGTGCTTATGTGTGCAGCATGTTCCAAGATTTTTTTCCTTACTCGCTCTATGTTGAGATTCATATACTTAAACATGTGTATTATTTTTGGGTGATTTATTTGCTGATGGATAGGGGTGGGTGATAGGATAAAAAATATATTGCATACAAGATATTTCAATGATACCCGATAACATACACACACACACACACACACACATATATATATATATATATATATATACACACACACACATTAGATTAGATTAGATTAGATTAGATTAGATTAGATAGAACTTTATTGATCCCTTTGGGAGGGTTCCCTCAGGGAAATTAAAATTCCAGCAGCAGCATTACAGGATAAACAGAGAATAGAAAATAGAGAAAACTTCTAGATAAATTAAATTAAATTAAATTAAGTATTTACATATACAAATATAAAAAAGAATAAGATATGGGAAAAGAAGAAAGAAAAAGAAAAAAGTCCAGCAGGAGAGGTATTGCACATTATATTACACATTTATATTGCACATTGTCCAGTATTGCTTTTTGTCAGGCTAGGCTAGGCTACTGCTCCTTCCCGTCCTCTGTCCTCCTGTTACCCTTCCTCCCCCCCCCACCCCCCAGAAAGGAGTTGTACAGTCTGATGGCGTGAGGGACAAAGGAGTTTTTAAGTCTGTTCGTCCTGCACTTGGGAAGGAGCATTCTGTCACTGAACAGGCTCTGATGGCTCATCTGGTTGCTGATGACGGTGTGCAGAGGGTGATTGGCATCGTCCATGATGTTCAGTATTTTGTCCATAGTCCTCTTCTCTGCCACCGTCACCAGAGAGTCCAGCTTCATGCCGACCACAGAGCCGGCCCGCCTGATCAGTTTGTCCAGCCTGAATGTGTCCTTCTTGGATGTGCTGCCCCCCCAGCACACCATGGTGTAAAATAGGACACTGGCGACCATGGACTGATAGAACATCCACAGGAGTTTCCTGCAGATGTTAAAGGACCGCAGCCTCCTAAGGAAGTATAGCCTGCTCTGTCCCTTCCTGTACAGGTGGTTGGTGTTGCAAGTCCAGTCCAGTTTGCTGTCCAGCCACAGCCCGAGGTACCTGTAGGAATCCACAGCCTCCACCTCAACTCCCTTGATCAGAACCGGTCGTGACCTTGGTCTGGACCTCCCAAAGTCAATGACCAGCTCCTTGGTCTTCGAGGTGTTGAGCTGCAGATGGTTCCTGTTGCACCACAGAGCAAAGTCCCTCATCAGGCTCCTATACTCCTCCTCTCTGTCATCCCTGATACACCCAATGATGGCTGCGTCATCGGCGAACTTCTGAATGTGACACAGCTCCGAGCTGTAGCAGAAGTCTGCGGTGTACAGGGTGAAGAGAAGAGGGGCCAGCACCATGCCCTGGGGTGCTCCAGTGCTGCTAATCACAGTGTCAGACGTGATGTCCTTCAACCTGATGTACTGTGGCCTGTCGGTGAGGTAGCTGGAGATCCAGGTGACCAGGCAGGGGTCCATTCGCATCCTGTTCAATTTGTCCTGAAGCATAAGGGGTTGGATGGTGTTGAAGGCACTCAAGAAATCCAAGAAGAGGATTCTCACTGTGCCATTTCCCTTATCCAGATGCGAGTGGGCTCGGTATAGCAGGTAGAGGATGGCGTCTTCCACACCAACACCTGCCTGGTACGCAAACTGTAGACAGTCCTGGGCATGTTGCACCTGGGGTCTGAGGAGGCTGAGGAAGAGCCACTCCAACGTCTTCATCAGATGTGAAGTGAGTGCCACTGGTCGGAAGTCGTTCAGCTCGCTGGGCCGGTTCTTCTTGGGAACTGGAATGATGCATGATGTTTTCCAGAGGGTGGGCACTCTCCCACTTCACTGGGATACCCGAACACCTGGGCTCCCGGTCTATCCGCCTTGTCATGGTGTGAAGGCCCGAATGTACCAATTTCCTCGTCCTGGGATAGGTGCAACATTCCTACTCTGTAACCTCGAATGAGGGGGTGGAAATTGGGTAGTCGCTAAAGGATGGACACAACACCGCTCTCCTGTCAGCGGGATACAAAATGATGAGGTTTGGCTTCAGGTCAGCGACCTGCTCCTGTAAAAACTATTGCTACAAAAACAGTTAGAAGTAAAGCAGTTACGAAGCAGCCAAGACGAAAGTCATCTCTCACGACAGTCAGAAGGATGGACACCAGTGAAAGCCTCAGCGAGGAAGCTGATGCCCCGAAGACCAGAGTCCTGTCTGCGAAAACCGTCACCCATATTGGGTATTGGAATATTAGAACATTAAACCAGCCATCCAAACTAGCTGAAGTTATAAGGGAAATGGAGATGTATGGAATCAGCATATTAGGTCTTAGTGAAGTCTGTTGGACAGACTCAGGCAAGACTACTTCGGATGATAAAACAATTCTGTTCTCAGGTCGACAGGATGGAATTCACCGAGACAGAGTAACCCTCATTATAGACAAGTCTGCAGCCAGTGCCCTCGAAGAATGGATGCCAATCAATGAACGCATTATAACAGCAAGATTCATCACAAATCATGCAAAGGTCAGCATAGTCCAGTGCTATGCCCCAACGAATGAATATGATGATGCTGATAAGGATACGTTCTACCAGCAACTACAAGATG
This sequence comes from Neoarius graeffei, assembly GCF_027579695.1. Lineage (NCBI taxonomy): Eukaryota > Metazoa > Chordata > Actinopteri > Siluriformes > Ariidae > Neoarius > Neoarius graeffei. Next base: position 45,635,168 of record NC_083580.1, read on the forward strand.
TAGTTGAAAAGATCCCCCACTATGACATCCTCATTGTCATGGGGGACATGAATGCTCAGATTGGAGGCAACAGATCGGGGTTCGAGCATGTTCTGGGCCCCCATGCTTTTGGTAGCCGTACAGACAACGGAGACAGATTCATCCAGTTTTGCGCCATGAACAACATGAAGATTGGCTCAACTCTATTTCAGCACAAGGATATCCATAAGATAACATGGTCATCTAACGATCATAGAACCAAGACATAGATTGACCACATAACAGTTGGACCAAGATGGAGAGTGTCATGTCTCGAAGATGTGAGAGTGTACCAAGGGGCTGACGCCAGCAGTGACCACCTCCTGTCCATTGCTAAAATCAAGGTCAAGCTGAAGAGACAAAAGAAGAAAGCATCACTGCCCAAACGGTTTGATAGTGGGAAGCTGAAAGACCCTGCCATAGAAATTAAGTTTAAAACCCTTCTGAGGAATAAATACTCTGCACTAGAAGGCACACAACCAGACACACTAGTTAGATGGGAGACACTGAAAGATGCTATGACAGAAATAAGTAAAGAAGTCCTGGGCTTCAAGAAATCTCTCAGAGAAGCATGGATTAGTGACCAAACATGGAAGCTGATTGATGAAAGGAAAACCTTACATCAAATGAGACACAGTAAGAGTTCAGATAACAGTGCTGTCCATCAAGAATACACCAAGAAAAACAAAGAGGTGAAACGCAGTGTTCAAAGGGACAAGCGAGTGTGGATAGAAAGACAGGCTGAAGAGGCAAAGCAAGCAGCAGCCCGAAACGACATGCGTACAGTGTACCAGATCGCTAAGAAGGTCACTGGCAGTACAAAAGCCAGTTCAGGTCCAATCAAGGCAAAGGACGGTTCCCTCCTCTCTAGAGGAGAGGACAAACTCAACAGATAGGCGGAACACTTTGAGGAGGTATGTAGTGGAAGTTCATTATGTCTACAGGGAGTGCAGAATTATTAGGCAAATGAGTATGTTGACCACATTACCCTCTCTATGCATGCTGGCCTACTCCAAGCTGCATAGGCTTGAAAGCCTCCTACCAATTAAGCATACCAGGTGATGTGCATCTCTGTAATGAAAAGGGGTGTGGTCTAATGACATCAACACCCTATATCAGGTGTGCAAAATTATTAGGCAACTTCCTTTCCTTTGGCAAAATGGGTCAGAAGAGGGATTTGACGGACTCAGAAAAGTCAAAAATAGTGACATATATTGCAAAGGGATGGAGCACTCTTAAAATTGCCCAGCTTTTGAAGCGTGACCATCGAACAATCAAGCGCTTCATTCAAAATAGTCAACAGGGTCGCAAGAAGCGCGTTGAAAAAAAAAGGCGCAAACTAACTGCCCGTGAACTGAGGAAAGTCAAGCGTGAAGCTGCCAAGATGCCACTCGCCACCAGTTTTGCCATATTTCAGAGCTGCAACATCACTGGAGTGTCAAAAAGCACAAGGTGTGCAATACTCAGGGACACGGCCAAGGTAACAAAGGCTGAAAAACGACCACCACTGAACAAGACACACAAGATGAAACGTCAAGACTGGGCCAAGAAGTATCACAAGACTGATTTTTCTAAGGTCTTATGGACAGATGAAATGAGAGTGAGTCTTGATGGGCCAGATGGATGGGCTCGTGGCTGGATCAGCAAAGGGCAGAGAGCTCCAGTCCGACTCAGACGCCAGCAAGGTGGAGGTGGGGTACTGGTATGGGCTGGTATCATCAAAGATGAGCTTGTGGGACCTTTTCGGGTTGAGGATGGCATCAAGCTCAACTCCCAGTCCTATTGTCAGTTTTTGGAAGACACCTTCTTCAAGCAGTGGTACAGGAAGAAGTCAGCATCCTTCAAGAAAAACATGATTTCCATGCAGGACAATGCTCCATCACACGCATCCAAGTACTCCACAGCATGGCTGGCCAGAAAGGGTCTAAAGGAAGAAAGATTAATGACGTGGCCTCCTTGTTCACCTGATCTGAACCCCATAGAAAACCTGTGGTCCCTCATCAAATGTGAGATCTACAAGGAGGGGAAACAGTACACATCTCTGAACAGTGTCTGGGAGGCTGTGGTTGCTGCTGCACGCAATGTTGATCGCAAACAGATCAAAACACTGACCGAATCCATGGATGGCAGGCTTTTGAGTGTCCTTGTAAAGAAAGGCGGCTATGTTAGTCACTGATTTGGTTTTTTTTTGTTTTTGAATGCCAGCAATGTATATTAGTGAATGTTGAGTTGTTATATTGGTTTCCCTGGTGAAAATAAATGAGTGAAATGGGTATATGTTTGTTTTTTGTTAAGTTGCCTAATAATTATGCACAGTTATAGTCACCTGCACACACAGATATCCTCCTAAGATAGCTAAAACTAAGAAAGCCCTACTCCAACTTCCAAAAATACTCAGCTTTGATATTTATGAGTCTTTTGGGTTCATCAAGAACATAGTTGTTTTTCAATAATAAAACTAATCCTCAAAAATACAACTTGCCTAATAATTCTGCACTCCCTGTAACTGTTTAAGTATTTTTAAGTTCGTTTCTTAGACAAGGATTTTAAGATCGTTACCTTGACAGTTTCAGCGTGAATCTTCCGCCTTCCTCAGAACTGTCACCAGATGTCAGGTGGTGACGTGCCTTATCAGCTGATGTTACGTTACGGAGGCATGAACGTCCCACCCGATTTGACAGGTAGTTCACGCCTCCTGCTGTCAGGTCGCTCCCCCAGGACGGCACTCCAGGTGTGCGACAGCGCATACGCTCCCTCATCCCGGTTTATCATCCTTTGTGCCCGCTTGCGTATCTCCACTGCCTCTAAAATCCAACGCTGGTATCTATTTTCTTCAGAGAGAAATCCTTGTCTAAGAAGCAAACTTAAAAATACTTTGAGGAGGTCTTTAACAGACCAAACCCTACCTCACCAGCAGTAACAGAAGACCCACAGCACTTACTAGACATTAACACTGGAGACTTCACGGAAGAAGAAGCGAGAAATACCATAAAGGTACTTAAGAACAACAAGTCACCAGGAATGGATGGCATCACCACTGAAATGCTCAAGGCTGGAGGTGAGTGCACTGTCAAGTGGATGTGTCAGCTCTGCAACCAAGTCTGGAAATCTGGGGAAGTACCAGATGACTGGAAAACCGGAGCAGTGGTATGCATCCCGAAGAAAGGAAACCTTGCTGAGTGTGACAACTGGAGAGGGGTTACCCTCCTGTCCATACCAGGAAAAATGTACTGCCAGATGATCCTGAACCGCATGCGAGATGCAGTGGATCGAGAACTCCGGGAACAGCAAGCAGGTTTCCGACCCAAGCGATCCTGTGCTGAACAGATCTTCACTCTGAGGCGCATTATAGAAAAGTGCAATGAACTACAAACCCCACTTACCATCAGCTTTATCGATTTTACTAAAGCATTTGATTCCATTCATAGACCTTCACTGTGGAACATCATGCAGATGTATGGACTGCCTCCTAAGGTAATAGCTGCAATCAAGGGGATCTATGTCAGCTCGAGATGCTGCATAAGGACCAGCAATGGGTACAGTGATTGGTTTGAGGTAGCAACAGGGGTACGTCAGGGATGTGTGTTGTCACCGATCCTCTTTGCCCTCGCCATCGACTGGGTTCTATCTAAAGCAACAAACAACAAGGGCATAAAGTGGTTGCAAGAACAGAAACTGGCGGATCTGGATTTTCCAGATGACATTGCTGCACTAACAGAACCCACACAGGAGCTGCAACTGCTAGTGAGTGAAATAGGTTCTTCAGCAGCTAGTATTGGCCTCAAGATCAGTACTAAAAAGACCAAGAACATGCTGTTAGGAACCATCCACCACCAACAGCTGTGTTCATCGACCAGGATGAAGTAGAAGTGGTAGAAAACTTCACTTACCTTGGAAGCTCTATCAGCAACAACGGGGAGATGGATAAAGAGCTAGATTGTAGAATTGGAAAGGCCTTAGCCGCATTTATCCAGCCACTGGTAGGATTTTTCAATAATCAGCCACTTCTTCTGTCTGCCGGTGGTACATCCTGTACAGTGGTTTGTCTTTCCATGATGGTTCCTCTTGCACTTCATTCTCAGGTTTCTGCTGCCTGAGGTATTCACTAAGCACTTCATCATTCAGAGCCATCTCCCTGATGTACTCATGAATCTTTGTTGTTTCATCCTGGATAGTGGCTCTGATGCTCACTAGTCCTCAGCCTACTTCATTCCTCTTAGCGTACAGCCTCAGGATGCTGGACTTGGGGCGAAACCCTCCTTGCATTGACAGGAGTTGTCTTGTCCTGAGGTCAGTGTCCTTTATCTCCTCCTTTAGCCCAGCTTATTATGCCAGCAGGGTATTTGATGACCGGCAGGGCGTACGTGTTGATGGTTTGGACCTTGTTCTTCCCATTCAGCTGACTTCTCAGGACTTGCCTTACCCTCCATAGGTATTTGGCTGTTGCTGCTTTCCTAGCAGCATCTTCATGGTTGCCATTTGCCTGTGGGATTCCAAGGTATTTGTAGCTGTCTTCCACTATTATGCCATCTGGTAGCACCAGTCCCTCAGTTCTGACTGCTTTCCCTCTCCTTGTTACCATCTGGACACACATATCTAGTCCAAATGACAATCCAATGTCATTGCCGGAGATCCTGGTGGTGTGGATCAGTGAGTCTATGTCTCTCTCAGACCTGGCATACAGCTTGATGTCATCCATGTAGAGGAGGTGGCTGATGATTGCTCCATTTCGCAGTCTGTATCCATAGTCACTCCTGGTGATGATCTGGCTGAGGGGGTTCAGTCCTAGTGATGCTTGCAAGTTTGTGAACCCTTTAGAATTTTCTATATTTCTGCATAGATATGGTGGTGCTTGAAAGTTTGTGAACCCTTTAGAATTTTCTATATTTCTGCATAAATATGACCAAAAACATCATCAGATTTTCACGCAAGTCCTAAAAGTAGATAAAGAGAACCCAGTTAAACAAATGAGACAAAAATATTATACTTGGTCATTTATTTATTGAGGAGAATAATCCAATATTACATATCTGTGAGTGGCAAAAGTATGTGAACCTCTAGGATTAGCAGTTAATTTGAAGGTGAAATTAGAGTCAGGTGTTTTCAATCAATGGGATGACAATCAGGTGTGAGTGGGCACCCTGTTTTATTTAAAGAACAGGGATCTATCAAAGTCTGATCTTCACAACACATGTTTGTGGAAGTGTATCATGGCACGAACAAAGGAGATTTCTGAGGACCTCAGAAAAAGCGTTGTTGATGCTCATCAGGCTGGAAAAGGTTACAAAACCATCTCTAAAGAGTTTGGACTCCACCAATCCACAGTCAGACAGATTGTGTACAAATGAAGGAAATTCAGGACCATTGTTGCCCTCCCTAGGAGTGGTGGATCAACCAAGATCACTCCAAGAGCAAGGCGTATAATAGTCGGCAAGGTCAAAAAGGACCCCAGGGTAACTTCTAAGCAACTGAAGGCCTCTCTCACATTGGCTAATGCTAATGTTCATGAATCCACCATCAGGAGAACACTGAACAACAATGGTGTGTATGGCAGGGTTGCAAGGAGAAAGCCACTGCTCTCCAAAAAGAACATTGCTGTTCATCTGCAGTTTGCTAAAGATCACATGGACAAGCCAGAAGGCTATTGGAAAAATGTTTTGTGGACAAATGAGACCAAAATAGAACTTTTTGGTTTAAATGAGAAGCGTTATGTTTGGAGAAAGGAAAATGCTGCATTCCAGCATAAGAACCTTATCCCATCTGTGAAACATGGTGGTGGTAGTATCATGGTTTGGGCCTGTTTTGCTGCATCTGGGCCAGGACGGCTTGCCATCATTGATGGAACAATGAATTCTGAATTATACCAGCAAATTCTCAAGGAAAATGTCAGGACATCTGTCCATGAACTGAATCTCAAGAGAAGGTGGGTCATGCAGCAAGACAACGACCCTAAGCACACAAGTCGTTCTACCAAAGAATGGTTAAAGAAGAATAAAGCTAATGTTTTGGAACGGCCAAGTCAAAGTCCTGACCTTAATCCAATGGAAATGTTGTGGAAGGACCTGAAGCGAGCAGTTCATGTGAGGAAACCCACCAACATCCCAGAGTTGAAGCTGTTCTGTACAGAGGAACGGGCTAAAATTCATCCAAGCTGGTGTGCAGGACTGATCAACAGTTACCGCAAATGTTTAGTTGCAGTTATTGATGCACAAGGGGGTCACACCAGATACTGAAAGCAAAGGTTCACATACTTTTGCCACTCAAAGATATGTAATATTGGATCATTTTCCTCAATAAATAAATAACCAAGTATAATATTTTTGTCTCATTTGTTTAACAGGGTTCTCTTTATCTACTTTTAGGACTTGTGTGAAAATCTGATGATGTTTTAGGTCATATTTATGCAGAAATATAGAAAAATCTAAAGGGTTCACAAACTTTCAAGCACCACTGTATGACCTAAAACATCATCAGATTTTCACACAAGTATGAAAAGTAGATAAAGAGAACCCAGTTAAATAAATGAGACCAAAATATTATACTTGGTCATTTATTTATTGAGGAAAATGATCCAATACTACATATCTGTAAATGGCAAAAGTATGTGAACCTTTGCTTTCAGTATCTGGTGTGACCCCCTTGTGCAGCAATAATTGCAAATAAATGTTTCCAGTAACTATTGATCAGTCCTGCACACCGGCTTGGAGGAATTTTAGCCCATTCCTCCATACAGAACAGCTTCAACTCTGGGATGTTGGTGGGTTTCCTCACATGAACTGCTTGCTTCAGGTCCTTCCACAACATTTTGATTGGCTTAAGGTCAGGACTTTGACTTGGCCATTCCAAAACATTAACTTTATTCTTCTTTAACCATTCATTGGTAGAACGACTTGTATGCTTAGGCTACATCCACACGACAACGGCAACGAGATGTTATTTAAAAATATATCGCGTCCAAATGGGCAACAATCAGTAAAATATCAGGTCCATATGGCAACGCAATGCTTGCTGAAAACGATGCAATACACATGCCACACCTCTAGGGGCGCTGTAAGACGGTCCCTTCGGAGACACCAGAACAATAGAAGAAGTAAGGATGCATATTAGCCACAAAGTCAGGAAAATCTGTTTGTAAAATTACATTATAATGACCAAATACAATGAAAAGTATTTTTCCAGTCTCCAGTTTCCAGTCCTGTGAAAGGTAATCCCATGTGATCTCGTTTGGACAGCAAACCTGTTGGTACAGTTAAACGCAGCTAATCTTTATTCTCCGCTTTGACCTCTCCAAAATGGCGGCGAGGATGACCTATGATTCTATGCGGAAGGCGGTGTCTTTAATGGTCTGGAATAAATTGAATGCTAATTAAATAATGATTAATTTGCTCCTCTACGCCCTTTTTGAGGAATGTATTGTAGGACTTAAACCCACATCTGAAGAGGTGAGATTGCTCTTTTTTTCTCTATTTTTGCTGGCGGGATTGACTCTCTCTCTCTCTCACTTTGCACCATTACACAATAAATATTCACAGTGAAAATATTTTGTAAGCGCGTTTCATGAACCAAGTTATAGGATTTGTTGACAACTCGCATCGCAATGAGAAGATCATTGGCACTACTGGTGTTAAGAATCAGACCATTTCATAAATGAATATTTTGCTGTAGAGCTGCAGTGTTTGTACAATTGCATGTTTTTGCTTCACTATTACTGTCACTATTCTGCTTCTTGCATTACTACTGTGAACTAACACTGAACATAATAATAATAATAATAATATCCAAGCTCGTGTTTCACTCTCACTAGTGCTCTGTAAGGCTTTTTCCTGGTGATATTCGTTACACTTCTACCCGGCGTGAAGCACTCACAGTCATGTGGTTGTGACGTCATCGTAAACAAATCCGTTTTACTCATCCAGACGACTTCACAACGGCAACGTTGCCAGATCTTTCCACTCTGGAACCCGTTCTCAAAAAGATTGCGTTTTGGGCACCCAAAACGCCGGTGCCGTGTGGACGCCAGGCCTAAACGATAAGCAATTGTATCGGAGTCACCTGAATCCGTTGCCGTGTGGACAGGGCCTTAGGCTACATCCACACGACAATGGCAACGAGATGTTATTTAAAAATATATCGCGTCCAAATGGGCAACAATCAGTAAAATATCAGGTCCATATGGCAACGCAACACTTGCTGAAAACGATGCAATACACATGCCACACCTCTAGGGGCACTGTAAGACGGTCCCTTCGGAGACACCAGAACAATAGAAGAAGTAACAACGCATGCGCATAAACTATTATGCGCAAGACTTCATATTAGCCACAAAGTCAGGAAAATCTGTTTGTAAAATTACATTATAATGACCAAATACAATGAAAAGTATTTTTCCAGTCTCACCTGTGAAAGGTAATCCCATGTGATCTCGTTTGGACAGAAAACCTGTTGGTACAGTTAAACGCAGCTAATCTTTATTCTCCGCTTTGACCTTTCCAAAATGGCGGCGAGGATGACGTATGATTCTACGTGGAAGGCGGCGTCTTTAATGGTCTGGAATAAAGTGAATGATACACGTTGATGGAATTAATTTGTTGTTTCTCACATGTGAAAGGTAATCCCATGTGATCTCGTTTGGACGGTAAACCTGTTGGTACAGTTAAACGCAGCTAATCTTTATTCTCCACTTTGACCTCTCCAATATGGCGGCGAGGATGACGTATGATTCTACGCGGAAGGCGGCGTCTTTAATGGTCCAGAATAAATTGGATTAATTTGCTCCTCTACGCCCTTTTTAAGGAATGTATTGTCGGACTTAAATCAACATCTGAAGAGGTGAGATCGCTCCTTTTTTCCCCTATTTTTGCTGGCGGGATTGCACCATTACACAATAAATATTCACAGTGAAAATATTTTGTAAGCGCGTTTCATGAACCAAGTTATAGGATTTGTTGACAACTCGCATCGCAATGAGAAGATCATTGGCACTACTGGTGTTAAGAATCAGACCATTTCATAAATTAATATTTTGCTGTAGAGCTGCAGTGTTTGTACAATTGCATGTTTTTGCTTCACTATTACTGTCACTATTCTGCTTCTTGCATTACTACTGTGAACTAACACTGAACATAATAATAATAATAATAATATCCAAGCTCGTGTTTCACTCTCACTAGTGCTCTGTAAGGCTTTTTCCTGGTGATATTCGTTACACTTCTACCCGGCGTGAAGCACTCACAGTCATGTGGTTGTGACGTCATCGTAAACAAATCCGTTCTACTCATCCAGACGACTTCACAACGGCAACGTTGCCAGATCTTTCCACTCTGGAACCCATTCTCAAAAAGATTGCGTTTTGGGCACCCAAAACGCCGGTGCCGTGTGGACGCCAGGCCTAAACGATAAGCAATTGTATCGGAGTCACCTGAATCCGTTGCCGTGTGGACAGGGCTTTAGAGTCGTTGTCTTGCTGCATGACCCACCTTCTCTTGAGAGTCAGTTCATGGACAGATGTCCTAATATTTTCCTTTAGAATTCACTGGTATAATTCAGAATTCATTGTTCCATCAATGATGGCAAGCCGTCCTGGCCCAGATGCAGCAAAACAGACCCAAACCATGATACTAACACCACCATGTTTCACAGATGGGGATAAGGTTCTGATGCTGGAATGCAGTGTTTTCCTTTCTCCAAACATAACGCTTCTCATTTAAACCAAAAAGTTTTATTTAGGTCTCATCCATCCACAAAACATTTTTCCAATAACCTTCTGGCTTGTCCATGTGATATTTAGCAAACTGCAGATGAGCAGCAATGTTCTTTTTGGAGAGCAGTGGCTTTCTCCTTGCAACCCTGCCATGCACACCATTGTTGTTCAGTGTTCTCCTGATGGTGGACTCATGAACATTAGCCGACATGAGAGAGGCCTTCAGTTGCTTAGAAGTTACCCTGGGTCCTTTGTGACCTCGCCAACTATTACACACCTTGTTCTTGGAGTGATCTTTGTTGGTCGACCACTCCTGGGGAGGGTAACAATGGTCTTGAATTTCCTCCATTTGTACACAGTCTGACTGTGGATTGGTGGAGTCCAAACTCCTTTAGAGATGGTTTTGTAACCTTTTCCAGCCTGATGAGCATCAACAATGCTTTTTCTGAGGTCCTCAGAAATCTCCTTTGTTCATGTTTTGATACACTTCCACAAAAGTGTTGTGAAGATTAGACTTTGATAGATCCCTGTTCTTTAAATAAAACAGGGTGCCCACTCACACCTGAACATCATCCCATTGACTGAAAACACCTGACTCTAATTTCACCTTCAAATTAACTACTAATCCTAGAGGTTCACATACTTTTGCCACTCACAGATATGTAATATTGGATCATTTTCCTCAATAAATAAATGAGCAAGTATAATATTTTTGTCTCATTTGTTTAACTGGGTTCTCTTTTGCCGCTTTTCCACTACAAACGCGGCTGAGCCGTGCCGTGCTGAGTCGAGCTGAGTGGGGCTGTTGGAGTTGCATTTCGACTACAACCGCGCTGAACCGTGCTGGCTGGAAGTGGGTGGACACATTGGGTGGAGTTAGCGAAAGTGGGTGGACGTCACATTATGTCGTTAAGCAGCGCAAACAGTGACATCAGTGAGCTTTTAAGCGGTAGTCTTACGACCCAAATAGTAAACAATAAACATGGAGGACATGGAGTCGTTAGTGTTGCTGGTCTTGGTGCTGTGGCTTGTTGTCACCGAGAACGCCAACAGATACTGGCAAGAGCATATAGATGAGGCGAGGCGCATAAGGCTTCAGAAATTCTCGTAATTCGTAATTATTCTTCTTCCGGGTTTGCGGTGTTTACAGATCCCAGCGTGCTCGCGGGGCGTGTGTGGGCATGTGAGGACACGCCTCCTCACCAATCAGTGCACAGGGGAGTGTCTGCTCACGCCCCCAGCCTCACTCGGCTCGCTTTGGCTCGCTTCAGCCCCACTCCAAAACGGTGCGAGTTTTAGGGGCTAAGCGGGGCTGAAGCGAGCTGAGTCGTGCTGTTTTTTGGTAGTCGAAACGCGAGCCGTGTCGGGCTGAAGTGAGCTGAAGTGAGCTGAAAAAGGGTAGTGGAAAAGGGCCATATATATACTTTTAGGACTTTTGTGAAAATCTGATGATGTTTTAGGTCATATTTATGCAGAAATATAGAAAATTTTAAAGGGTTCACAAACTTTCAAGCACCACTGTATGCAGAACAGCAGCGGGGACAGGGCATCTCCTTGGTATATGCTGCACTTGATGGTGACCTGTGTTATTGTCTTGAAGTTGGCCTCTAGGGTTGTTTTCCACAGCCTCACTGAGTTTCTGATGAAGGTTCTGAGAGTCCTGTTGATGTTGTACAGTTTCAAGCATTCCAGGATCCACATGTGGGGCATTGAGTCATAGGCTTTTTTGTAGTCAATCCAGCCACTACACAGATTGTCTCGTTCTGCAGTCTCAAGCTACTGCACTGTCTACCAGTAGCTGATGTTTTGCTCCTCTGGTGTTCCTAGCAATTCCTTTCTGGGCCTCGCTCATGTATTGAGTCATGTGCCTACTCATCCGCTGTGATGCCTGACAGGAGCTTTCATGTTGTGCAGAGGCAGGTTATCGGGTGGTAGTTGGATGGGACTGCTCTCTTCTGTGGGTCCTTCAAGATCTGGACTGTCCGACCTTCAATCAGCCATTCAGGGTGAGTCCCATCCATGAGCAGCTGGTTCATCTGTGCTGCAAAGTGCCCATGTAGTGAGGTTAGCTTCTTTAGCCAGTAGGCGTGACCCATATCTGGGCCTGGTGCTGTCCAGTTCTTCATTTTCAAAACTCTTACTTGGATGTCTGCCAAAGTGATGGTTACTGGGTCTTGTTCAGGGAGATTGCTGTATTTGGCTCTCAGGTCTATTAGCCACTGACCACTGTCGTTATGTGATTTTTCCTTCTCCCATATCCCTTTCCAGTATCGTTCAGGCTCCAGCCTTGGTGGATCTGGAACCATGTTGTTATTACCCTGGCACTGGGTGTACACCTTTGCTTGTGTATCTCCTTAGACGGGTAGCCAGGGCTGAGTCTTTGTTTGGCAGTCTATAGGGCCTCAGGTATGGATAGCTTGCTGTATTTCTTAGGTAGCCTTTGCCTTGTCATACCTTTCTGGAGTCCTGATAGCTGGCTAACTTCTCTCCAGGTCACCTTGATCTTATCCTCTAACCTTCTCTTCCATGGTGGATATTGCACCTTATGGTTTGTGTCCATCTTATAGCCAAGCATTTCCAGGATCGCTGTTGCTGTGATGTATATCGGCTTGTTGGTCTCAGTGATGGTCATAGTAGGGACTGTTTGTACTGTGGCATTCACATCTTCAAGGAGATTTTCAGGAGGTACTTCACACAGTCATGGTAGTTGGGCATGGTGGTTCAAGGTGTTTAGCTTTGTTACTGTCTTCAATTTCAAGTCAGCTGCTTGTGCATTAAGCTCTTGCTTGCAAGAGTGTGTTGCTGGGGGGTTCCCAATCTCAGTCTCTGAGTGTGGGGTGATGATAACACCCCCTGACCTGGCATCCTGGCTCCTCCTTACCATAGCATTTATAATGTATCTCATCATTCTTTATTTGTGATAGCAGTTGTTGTTTGTGGATATTGGAACATTGCATTACTAGCTGTTTTGGTGTTACTGTAGATGTTGGGTATCGAAGCATCCATTGGTCCCACATCCTTTGCATGTAACCCCTCTCTTTCAGCATTGTAGCAGCAATGAAGCCCAAGATGAATTTCCCTTTGGAGACAATAAAGTACATCTTATCTTATCTTATCTTTGGGGTTACTTGAATAGTAGCATTCCAACAGTCCAGTGTTCTCAGCGCTTGTCCATAAGTGTCTTATTCTTGTTCCAGTAGCCCCTTTCTCATCAGGTTGCCCTGGTTCCTCAACACCTGATGTGGACCTTGTTAGACCGGGCAACGTTTGAGCTGGCATGACTTTTGTTTTTCTGTCTCTCATTTTTTATGAGGTAGGCAGGTAGCATTAAGGGCCTTGCCTACAGGACCTCACTGGAGTTGCCTCAACCGGGGCACGAACCCATGACCTCCTGCACTAGAGTGCACTAAGTCAGTGATGTTATTGATTGATTCTCATGGGGCATGAAGGATAGCCCATATGGCCCAATCCCACACAGCAGAGCTACTGTAGCACAAACTGCTGAAAAAGTTTATTCCGGCTAAAACAGAAAGGTGTCAGCATTAACTTTTTCATCAGTTTCTGCTACAGTAGCTCTTCTGTGGGATTGGATCATATAGGCTAACTTTCGTGCCCCATGAGAATCAATGAGTGTTTGACACCTATGACCCTGCCACCGGTTCACCAGTTGTCCTTCTTTGGACCACTTTTGGTAGGTACTAACCAAGGCATACTGGGAACACCCCACAAGATGTGCCATTTTGGAGATGCTCAGACCCAGTCATCTAGCCATCACAATTTAGCCCTTGTCAAAGTCACTCAGATCAACTTCAAACATCAACTTCAAGAACTGACTGTTCTCTTGCTGCCAAATATATCCTGCCCCATGACAGGTGCCACTGTAATGAGATAATCAATGTTATTCACTTCACCTGTGAGTAGTTTTAATGATCAGTGTACATATCTATCTATCTATCAATCTACCAATCTATCTATCTACTGTATATATATATTAGGACTGTCGACATTAACATGATAACATGTTAACACAAATTCCTTGCAACGTCACTAATTTTTTTGATGCACAATTAACGCATGCACTTTCTATGCCCCTTCCCTATAGTTTGGGAAATCAGGAAGTGACGTAGCGCGCAAGCAATATAGAAGTAGCTGGTCAGCGTAAGTCGTGATAAAGTGCACTTGCGTACAGAATCAACTAATATTGTTGCATTCTGACTGTTTATATAAAATGTGTGTATTTTTATATGCTTTTGATGGTCTAGAGGGGAGAAAAGAAGACGTGTTAAGGTCCAGGTGTGTCTGTGTGTGTGTGTGTGTGTGTGTGTGTGTGTGTGTGTGTGTGTGTGTGTGTGTAAGCATGCAGACTGCACACTGGAGTGGGAGAGTTTGTTTTATTCTGAGAAATTTAAGAGTTATTTAAAAGTGTTTATGAATGCAATTTTTGCTCATGACTGTACTAGTTAGTTATTGCATTTTACTGGAAAACATCTTTATGAGCTACAGTGGTGCTTGAAAGTTTGTGAACCCTTTAGAATTTTCTATATTTCTGCATAAATATGACCTAAAACAACATCAGATTTTCACACAAGTCCTAAAAGTAGATAAAGAGAACCCAGTTAAACAAATGAGACAAAAATATTATACTTGGTCATTTATTTATTGAGGAAAATGATCCAATATTACATATCTGTGAGTGGCAAAAGTATGTGAACCTTTGCTTTCAGTATCTGGTGTGACCCCCTTGTGCAGCAATAACTGCAACTAAACGTTTCCGGTAACTGTTGATCAGTCCTGCACACCGGCTTGGAGGAATTTTAGCCCATTCCTCAATACAGAACAGCTTCAAATCTGGGATGCTGGTGGGTTTCCTCACATGAACTGCTCGCTTCAGGTCCTTCCACAACATTTCGATTGGATTAAGGTCAGGACTTTGACTTGGCCATTCCAAAACATTAACTGTATTCTTGTTTAATCATTCTTTGGTAGAACGACTTGTGTGCTTAGGGTCGTTGTCTTGCTGCATGACCCACCTTCTCTTGAGATTCAGTTCATGGACAGATGTCCTGACATTTTCCTTTAGAATTTGCTGGTATAATTCAGAATTCATTGTTCCATCAATGATGGCAAGCCGTCCTGGCCCAGATGCAACAAAACAGGCCCAAACCATGATACTACCACCACCATGTTTCACAGATGGGATATGGTTCTTATGCTGGAATGCAGTGTTTTCCTTTCTCCAAACATGAGGCTTCTCATTTCAACCAAAATGCTCTATTTTGGTCTCGTCCTTCACAAAACATTTTTCCAATAGCTGTCTGGCTTGTCCACATGATATTTAGCAAACTGCAGATGAGCAGCAATGTTCTTTTTGGAGAGCAGTGGCTTTCTCCTTGCAACCCTGCCATGCACACCATTGTTGTTCAGTGTTTTCCTGATGGTGGACTCATGAACATTAATATTAACCAATGTGAGAGAGGCCTTCAGTTGCTTAGAAGTTACCCTGGGGTCCTTTGTGACCTCGCTGACTATTACACGCCTTGCTCTTGGAGTGATCTTTGTTGGTTGACCACTCCTGGGGAGGGTAACAATGGTCTTGAATTTCCTCCATTTGTACACAATCTGTCTGACTGTGGATTGGTGGAGTCCAAACTCTTTAGAGATGCTTTTGTAACCTTTTCCATCCTGATGAGCATCAACAATGCTGTTTCTGAGGTCCTCAGAAATCTCCTTTGTTCGTACTATTATACACTTCCACAAACATGTGTTGTGAAGATCAGACTTTGATAGATCCCTGTTCTTTAAATAAAACAGGGTGCCCACTCACACCTGATTGTCATCCCATCGATTGAAATCACCTGACTCTAATTTCACCTTCAAATTAACTATTAATCCTAGAGGTTCACATACTTTTGCCACTCACAGATATGTAATATTGGATCATTTTCCTCAATAAATAAATGACCAAGTATAATATTTTTGTCTTATTTGTTTAACTGGGTTCTCTTTACCTATTTTTAGGACTTGTGTGACAATCTGATGATGTTTTCGGTCATATTTATGAAAAATATAGAAAATTTTAAAGGGTTCACAAACTTTCAAGCACCACTGTATGCAGCTTAACAAATGTATTTTTTTGGGGTTTGTATTTTTATTTTCTTTATTTAAAGATAGCAATTACTGTTGTCCAGAGT
Organism: Neoarius graeffei; assembly: GCF_027579695.1. Classification (NCBI taxonomy): domain Eukaryota; kingdom Metazoa; phylum Chordata; class Actinopteri; order Siluriformes; family Ariidae; genus Neoarius; species Neoarius graeffei. The sequence continues at coordinate 45,651,077 of NC_083580.1, forward strand.
CCACATCACCTAGTTTGTTTATTTTATTTTATTGCCTAGTTGGAGGCTGGACATTAAGTACAGAAATAGAGGAAAACACTATATTGTTTTGTTCACAGTGAACTGTGCTAAACTCTCAGAATTAAAAGTTAACACTGCTTTATTTTTTAAATGCAATGGGGGAATAAAATACACAAAAAAATAACGTTTGCTGTGCCTGGCCTTATCCTTCCTGACCTGGACACATACATTTGCATAAAATAAGCATATTTGTTCACTCCCACTCCCCAAAAACTTTTTAAAAATATCCCTTTAAGGTACATTTAGAGCAGATAAAAAAAAAATGTGTGATTAATTTGCGATTAATTATGAGTTAACTATGGACAATAATTTCAAGTGATTAATCGTGATTAAATATTTTTAATCGATTGGCAGCCCTGATATATATAGTACTGTGCAAAAGTCTGAGGCACATGTAAAGAAATGTTGTAGACCAAAAGTGGCTTAAAAATAATTAAATGAAATGTTTCAACATTAAAAAAAAATACTAGAAACAGCAGTAAACCATAATAAATTAAACAAAGTCAATATTTGGTGTGAGACGGCCCTTTGCTTGAAAAAAATAGTCATCTCAGGTACAATTAGTGCAATTTTATAAGGAAATGAGCTGTAGGTTTTACTGAGCATCTTGCAGAACAAGCCACAGTTATTCTGGACACTTTGACTGTCACCCTTGCTTCTTAATTTTGCAGCAAAACCCAGCAGCCTTCATTATGTTTCTTTTTTTAATCTGAAAAGTGTTCTCTTATGTAGTATGCTGCTCAGATACAAACTTTTTTCCTGTAACATTTAATTTTGTGTTGGAAAATGAATGTTTGGAACTAAAATGTTTTTGTACTGACTCGATAATGTAGAAGTCATAAAACAGAAATCCATAGCAAAGTTTGTATGAAAAAAAATAGGGGCCTAAGACTTTTGCACAGAACTCTGTACACCGTATATGTTTGCTGACAAACAAGTGGTGTTGCATTAAAACAACAACAACAACTTTTTAAATATGTAAACCTTCCCCCTAATTAGCAGCTTTCAATTAGTTTATAACTGTTATTTATGGATTTTAAAAAAGCTAAAAAGTAATACCCCAGTGATAACTCTGAAAACTGTATTGTGACAAAATTTATCACAGCATCTATATTATATCATCAACTTATGCTGGATGTGTATTTTTATGCAAATATCCTTCTTTGGTCTAAAACAGCTTTTCTGTTAACCAGCCACAATAAAATCTCATATATTTATCTTGATTAAGGTATAAACTTCCTATTTTGAGTCAATAATATGCATAAAAAATAAGATAGATTAAAATGCAAATTATGAATAGAAAACCAAGTGTTTAAAACTGTATGCTTTGTATACAAGAGACAAAGAGTTCGATAAACACTGTTTAGGAACCAACAAGAAATAAAATCTGGACTCTTTTTGCATTGTGTTCTGTGTAGCCAAAGGAGCATTGCCGTCAGCTGAAGTTTCAGTTTTTCTGAAATGAGTAAGAATGTCACTATAGACCTGTGGCAGCGGGGGCGTGGTCAAGCGCCAGTCTGTGACAGGAGGGTGGAGCCAGGGAAGGTGAGTGGCAGAATCGCTACACCTGACTGTAATTAACCTGTGTTTGTGTGTGTTTTCCCAGTAACCACTCCCTATTTAAGGAGGCAGAGAGAGAGGAGAGGGAGCGCAACCCGGGACGAGATTACAGAGTGTGTGTGTTTGTGTGTTATGCCGCATACGAGAAACGGGCAATTAGACTGAAAAGTTGTTTAATAAAAGCCCCCTCTGTACCTCAAGCGTTGTCCTGCCGTCTTCTGTGCTCCACCCACACTTGATACGCGCTACAGTGGGGCCGAAACCTGGGATTAAGGTGGAGCACCAACGCAGCAGCCCCATGGAATCCTCCCCGTTCGCGGACTTGGTCCACGCCCTCGCCACGGCTCAGCAGAGCCAGCACCAGGCACTTGTCATGCTCCGAAAGGAGCAGGAGCGCCGCTTCGAAGCCCTGGTGCTGGCCCAGCAGGAAGATCGAGAGGCGTTCCGGCGTCTCCTCACGTCGGTGGGGTCCACCAGCGCCCCGGCCGCGGGCCCGTCTCCCCTCACCTTGACCAAGATGGGCCCGCAGGACGACCCCGAGGCTTTCATCACATTGTTCGAGCAGGTCGCCGAAGCCTCGGGGTGGCCGATGGAGCAGCGCGCGGCGCGCCTCCTCCCCCTCCTGACGGGAGAGGCGCAGCTGGCCACACTACAACTCCCCGCCGACCGCAGGCTGGCCTACGCCGACCTTCGCCGGGCTGTCCTCCAGCGCGTGGGGCGCACGCCGGAGCAGCAGCGCCAGCGCTTCCGCGCGCTGCGGATGGAGGAAGTCGGCAGTCCGTTCGCGTTCGGCCAGCAGCTCCGGGACGCCTGCTGGCGGTGGCTGAGGGCCGAAGATCGCGACGCCGAGGGAATCATCGACCAGGTGGCGCTGGAACAGTTCATCGCCCGCTTACCAGCTGGAACCGCGGAGTGGGTCCAGTGCCACCACCCGGCGTCACTGGATCAGGCCGTGGGACTGGCGGAGGATCATCTGGCGGCTGTTCCGGCGGCAGGACAGCGGACGACATCATCTTCTCTCTCCTCTTCTCTCTCTCTTTCTCCCCCCCTCCTCCCGTGTCCCGTCCTCGCCCCATTCCCCCACCGCGGAGGCAGGGGCCGGCTCCACCCCAGCCGGCCCGCCGCACCCGTGGTGCCCTCCCATTTCTCCCTTCTGTGTCTGTCTCTCCCCCCCCTCAGGTGAGTGAGCCCCAGAACACAGCTGCAGAGGGAAGGCCCGGGCCGGTTTGCTGGCGCTGCGGGGAACCGGGCCACCTGCAGCAACAGTGTGCAGCGATGGAAGTGGGGGCAGTGGTGCGGATCCCCAACGCGCCAGAGGCTGCCCTCGATCGGGCCGGAGCGTATCGCATACCGGTAAGTGTACAAGGGGCTACATATCAGGCGTTGGTGGATTCGGGTTGCAATCAGACCTCGATCCGCCAAAGCCTGGTGCAAGACGAGGCATTGGGGGGAGCACAAGGTGTTGTGTGTGCACGGGGATGAAGGTGAAGGTGTTGTGTGTGCACGGGGATATTCACAGCTACCCGTTGGTGTCGGTCCACATACATTTCAGAGGGGAAAAATCGATAGTGAAGGCGGCGGTTAATCCTCGCCTTACCCACTCTTTGATCTTGGGGACTGATTGGCCGGGATTTCGGGGTTTAATGGCATGCCTAGTAAAGAGTGGGTCCTGCCGGTTAACAGGGGAAGGTCCCGGTGTCGCTTTGGCTGGAGCTGCGGTTGCAGAGCCGTCTACGTCATCTCCGCGACAGAGTGAGGAGCCACCGGCCCCTCCTCTTTCTATTGGGGAATCCCTCGCGGATTTCCCACTGGAACAATCGCGAGACGAGACTCTGCGACACGCGTTTGACCAAGTGAGAGTAATCGATGGTCAGACGCTCCAGCCGGGCGCCACCCCGTCCTTCCCCTATTTTTCCATTTTGAAGGATAGGTTATACCGAGTGACGCAGGACACTCAGACGAAAGAGCGAGTCACCCAATTGTTAATTCCAAAGAGCCGCCGGGAATTGGTATTTCAGGCTTTAATCCCATGGCTGGACACCTCGGGCAGAATAAGACACTCGCCCGGATAATGGCCCGATTCTATTGGCCGGGGATTCGCGGCGACGTCCGTAAGTGGTGTACAGCATGCCGCGAATGCCAGTTAGTAAATCTAGCGGCCATTCCAAAAGCGCCCTTGCGCCCCCTACCATTAATCGAGACCCCGTTCGAAAGAATTGGGATGGATCTCGTCGGGCCATTAGATCGGTCAACACGAGGGTACCGCTTTATATTGGTTCTGGTGGACTATGCAACGCGATACCCGGAAGCGGTGCCTCTTCGCAATATCTCAGCACGTAGTATTGCGGAGGCCCTCTTCCACGTCATCTCCTGGGTTGGAATCCCGAAAGAGATTCTGACTGACCAAGGCACCTCGTTTATGTCACGAACACTGACCGAACTGTATGGGCTACTGGGTATTAAGACGATCCGCACCAGCGTTTATCACCCACAGATGGACGGTTTAGTTGAACGGTTCAATCGCACCCTCAAGAATATTATCAAAAAATTCGTAAGTGAGGACGCACGTAACTGGGATAAGTGGCTCGAACCCTTGTTGTTAAACGGGTGATTAGACCGAAAAGTTGTTTAATAAAAGCCCCCTCTGTACCTCAAGCGTTGTCCTGCCGTCTTCTGTGCTCCACCCACACTCGATATGCGCTACAAGACCCTTTTCACATGACGTCACGACAAACGCGGCCACCATTTTGGACATGTACTACCAGTAGTTTACCACAGCCAGCACTGAGGAACGGCAGCAAAGAAAGTTTTTACTTTCAGCAAGACTTCCATCATGCCACTATATTGTTGTGCACCTGGATGTAGTAACCATCAACAAACAAGGCAAGGTTTATCATTTTATCGGATCCCGACAGATGCTGACCGACGGAGAAGATGGATAGCGGCCATTAACAGGAAAGATTGGCAGCCCTCGGCATACCAACGCTTGTGTAGTGACCACTTTGATGGAGGTAAGACGAATAAAATTAGCCAGAAAAGGCATTACATTGCTGTTAACATTCTGTGGCGGCGAGTGTGTAACCAAATAGGTTAAAATAACCCATTGTAACCTCTTTGTTCTTCTGTAGTAGCTATTAGCTAACGACATTAGCTAACGTTGTGTTCCTTTGCTGTTGGTAGACTGTAGGACAGATCAGAGGTAATGTCCTACAAACAGGGCTTAATTTGAGGGGGAGCAAGCCGGAGCGCGCTCCGGAACCTTGGACGTTGGCTCCGGCAGCTATTTACATTGGATCCGGTGTAAATAGCTGCCGGATTGTAATTACAGTAAACTAGTAAATACAGTAAAGGAAAAACTTCAGACTGAAAGGTTTTAACAGTCATCCAAATGACTGAACATAAACATTGCTACAGTAACATACTAGCTACTATGTTGTTGACATTAGCTAGTGCTAACAGCTAGCTGCTAGTACACTGCTACAACACAGACACCGACCCTAATAATACAGTTCTTGGTCATTGCCTGGTAACAGCAAATTTATAACGGGCCTTGTCTCAACAGACTAAGAAGTTATTTCAATGACATTTAAGAACATTTTGTTTATCCTGAGGACTGAACGTAAATGAAAATGTGAACAAACCTTAGCTGTAATAAGATGGCGACCACCGGCTCCAGGGACGACCCACTGATGTAGGCATGTTACCCAGCCTGACACAAAATATTTGTAGGCATCCAAACTCTTATACGCTTTCAGATCAATACCTGTGTATGGCGATGGGTTTTTAACGACATAGGTATACAGATCATGTGGGCCGAAGTCAGGTAAAGACGAGGGCTTCGTGTACTTCCGTACGCCAGTGAACAATCCTGGTGGAAGCAGGTAAACGTCGTTCTCTAAGCCTGCTAACCTCAATTTTTGCAAATACCTCTCCCTCTGCTCGCCCTGTAAATGCTCTACGTCGCTGGATAGTGAAGGTGTTTTCTGCATCTCGCTCCTTTTTCTTTTATGTTTTTCGTTTGTCGCCTTCCTCGCATTCAAACCGATTCGAGCCAAAGTCCACTACATGTCCAAAATGGCGGTCACGTTTACGAAGGTCATGTGACTGAAAAGGGTCTATACTGCAGATGCAAATTCAGAGAAAAAATGTTCAGGGCAGCCATTTTGGAGGTAAAAATAGTTAGTTGTACCTGTAGAGGCTCAATGACATGAGATACTGCATGGTGATTCATCATTTGCATTTTGTCCAAAAATTTAGGTTTCAATTTGAGACAGTACTGCCTTACAAACATGCAGGAATTAGATATAAATACATCTTATCTATAGTGTATTTTATGGTTAAAAGTGCATGATTAGTTGGCTGATATTGTCTGCTGAAAAAGTAAGGCCCCAAGTTAGAAAGACCAAGGAAGCATGCTAAGCAACCATTGAAGAGTCCATAGCATTCATTACATTACATTACAAGCATTTAGTAGATGTGCTTATCCTTGACTTGCACGTGACGTCAAAGCAAAATAGAAACCCAGATGTTGGCCATATTAGTGGATATACAAATGCAGGGTCAAGCGACATTCCATACAAAACACAGTCACGCATGCGTAACTCTCTTTGTTTTTCCACTGCTTTAAGCGTTCTTTTAGCTATGCCATATCTGTGTCCTGTATATGGTTGTGGTCAGAACAGTACTTGTGACCGTGGCATGTTCCGATTTTTTAGAATTCCATCCGTGATTCGGAAAGAGGGCAAGGAAACTCTGAGGCTTAGTGTGGAGAAGAGACGAGCACGGCTGAACAACATCGGCAGGGCTGATCTAACAGAGGCTAAAACCAAAACAGCTAGTGTTTGCAGTAATCATTTTATCTCAGGTGAGATTCAAAAGCTCTCTCAATAATATAATGGAAGAATTTTATTTCGTGTTGCTAGAATTTTGCTATAAAATGAGTCGTGGTTGTCGTGGTTCACTTGGTCGTTGTTATAATGTTAACGCATGCATTACCATTTTGCTTCTAGGAGCGCCAGCAAAATTGTACGATCAAAACAATCCAGACTGGGCACCCACTCTGAAAACGGGCTATGTTTCGGCCAAGGTCGGACTTGATTCTGCGGCAGCCGAACAGCACCAAAAATCTCAAAGGAGGAGGAAAACACCTGAATTTGCGGAAGCTGCATGTGGTAGCTCGCCTGTGAAGTTCCAAGGCATCCAAGACACCATGGTTGAAGCTGAGAAATTAATACCAGGTTAGCTAATTTTGACTGAAACAAAGTAATGTTATTTCGTAACTTCCATAAATTTGATTTCCAAATTGATCTGGGTACTCGATGGTTGGTAAAAGCGTCTTATCCTCAGTAAAATCTGACTTTTTTAAAAATAATATGGGTCAAAACCACACATATCTATCTTCTCTTTGTATCGAATCTTTGCTCGACCGTTCAAATCATGGTGATACTGAGAAAATTCAGCATTGTTTACAGACACGCTTTCAGCAGCTGCCATCCTAGTTGCTTTGTATTGAGGTATTTCACCCACGTGACCAAGTCATGTGATGCTGCCATTTTGGACGGCACGGCTCGAATCCGTTTGAATGCGAGGAAGGCGACAAACGAAAAACATAAAAGAAAAAGGAGCGAGATGCAGAAAACACCTTCACTATCCAGCGACGTAGGGCATTTACAGGGCGAGCAGAAGGAGAGGTATTTGCAAAAATTGAGGTTAGCAGGCTTAGAGAACGACGTTTACCTGCTTCCACCAGGATTGTTCACTGACGTACGGAAGTACACGAAGCCCTCGTCTTTACCTGACTTCGGCCCACATGATCTGTATACCTATGTCGTTAAAAACCCATCGCCATACACAGGTATTGATCTGAAAGCGTATAAGAGTTTGGATACCTCCAAATATTTTGTGTCAGGCTGGGTAACATGCCTACATCAGCGGGTCGTCCCTGGAGCCGGTGGTCGCCATCTTATTACAGCTAAGGTTTGTTCACATTTTCATTTACTTTCGGTCCTCAGGATAAACAAAATGTTCTTAAATGTCATTGAAATAACTTCTTAGTCTGTTGAGACATGGCCTGTTATAAATTTGCTGTTACCAGACAATGACCAAGAACTATATTATTAGGGTCGGTGTAGTTGTAGTAGTGTATTAGCAACTAGCTGTTAGCACTAGCTAATGTCAACAACATCATAGCTGGTATGTTACTGTAGCAATGTTTACGTTCAGTCATTTGGATGACTGTTAAAACCTTTCAGTCTGAAGTTTTTCCTTTACTGGATTTACTAGTTTACCGAGCGCGCTAGCCGGCCGCCGGCTTGCCCGAGCGCGCTAGCTCAGTAAGCTAGTAAATCCAGTGAAGGAAAAACTTGAGACTGAAAGGTTTTAACAGTCACCCAAATGACTGAACGTAAACATTGCTACAGTAACATACCAGCTACTGTTGTTGACATTAGCTAGCTTGACGTTCAAAATGGCGGACACTGGGGCGTCACGTGACCCTGTGACGTCAGGTGAAATACCTCAATATCCACCATCATGGAGGACGTTCATGACGAAGCACATTTTGATCACATGGTTGCAAGTAATCTATACAGAGCGACATACAACATACCCAGAGCAGCCCAGGGAACAGTTGGGGGTCAGGTGCCTTGCTCAGTGGCACTTCAGCCATTCCTGCTGGTCCAGGGAATCAAACCTTTGGTCCCAAACTGCTTCTCTAACCTTTAGGCCATGGCTTCCCCATTCAGTGTTTTATTCAGTCATTCTTGCCTTTTATTGGTTCATTTTCTTTTCATAATAATCTGTTTTAACCTTTTCTTCATAAACATGCTTTGACAGACTAACTTTGTCCAATAACCTCTGACAAGCATCATTTTGGCCTAATTGGAAATACCTGAGAATTACAAGGTTGAGGAATTCTGCAATGCGGATGGAGGTCCACTGATGATTTTGCACTTTCTCTAATCCTCTTCAGTGCTAAAGAAAAGCAGGTAAGCATTGATTCAGCAAAAAAAAAAAAAAACGTTGAAGATCCCACAAAATCCTTATTGTGAGCCAGATAAGAGAGTATTCTGGGAGCGATATACCACAGAAAAATAATTCAGACAATACAGTTCAGGAAACCATTTGGTGGTGTTTTTGAATGGTGGGAAACTTGAACTAACCACATGACTCTAGCTAAAGGCTCTGAGAGATCAGTCTCTGCACAAAAAAGCATGGAACATAAACCCATGTACACAAATGCAACAATAAATAACACAGAAAAAAAGCTGGGCCCACAGTCAGTGCTGCTATGCATAGCATTCATCTGTGCCTGCTGGCTCTTGTCCCTTCACACTTGTCACTCTGAAATTCAGCCACTCGAATGTTTTCGAGTCATCTGAAGAGCCTCTTACGAGGTTGTTAGCATGGGGGAAGTGTCAGGTGACAAAGCCTCAAGGGGGGGGCGGCTCTCCAATCACCCAGCACTTTAGCTTGTTGTCTACACAACGGCTAATTGGAAAAAACTATGGGGTTCGAAAATCCAGGGTTTAATCAGTATTTAGCACCATCTGGATGTGGGCTGTTGGCCTCCTTCTGCTTCTCTTTATTCAAGACTTCCTTCTAAAGCCAGGGACTGTCAAACCCTGCCACAAAATGGAGACAGACGATGAGAGAGACGTGTGCATACTGTAAAACACTGAAGGTTTTTTTTTTGTTTTTAACTTTTTTTTGTTTTGTTTTTCAGTAAAGATTGATCGTGCCTTATAAACTCTGAACAGATGTGTGTCAGGTTTCTATTAAGGGATCCAGAGGGAAATATATATTTTTTTCCATGGTGCAGTAAATTCTGTGTTCAAGATCCGATACACATGCAGGTGGCTGCAACTTGCATTTCAATGGAACATCATTGTATCCTTCAGTCCCTCATCGTTTTGCTCTGGATCTTTCAGTGAGAAAGCTGTTGCCTCAGCAGAAGAGAACAGTAGTCCCTAATGAGTCTTTCACAGCGCTGCAGCGTTAACAGCAAGTCTTTCACACTGCTGCATTGGAAACTGCAATGGTTGCCAAATCTTACTTCCATCGACAGGTCATGCTGAGGCATTTAACATGTTTTTTAGAATGAGCTCCTCACACACAAACACTATACAAAGCACTGGAAGATTTAGTTATTCTCCCTACAAATCCAAGTGCAAATAGGAAAGAAAGGGATAGGGGCTTAGTGGATTCCAGATTGCTTTACAAAAGGGGATGAAAGCAGCTGCACATGTTTACCAAAGAATGAGAGGATGGCAGCATGAAAGACAAAACATAGCTTTTTCCTCTACAAAAATGCAATATCCACCCAGAACTACAGCTGTCACTACAGTTATACTTCATATCCCCAGGTACTGGTGGTTTCTACCAGCCAGTCCTTGTTTGGCAGTATTGATTCAGTTATGTCACAGAAATTCTGGAACCAAGAACTGATGAAATCAGGGGTTTGGAGGAGTAATTATTTAATTGCTACTTTAACTTAAGCAACTAATTTTATTTCCTCCCACTTACAAAAACATAAATAAGTCTTGGGCAGCTAGGTGGTACAACATGTTGCACTGCTACCTCACTGCTTTGATCCTGAACTAGGATTATTGTCTGTGTGGAGTTTCTCTGTAATAAACACCCCCCCATGTCCACCTGAGGTTCCTCTGGGTTCTCTGGTGTTCTCTCACCTCCTCACAACATGCCAGTAGGTATATCAGCAACTAAATTAACCCCTAGGTGGGAATGCATGGACCACTGTCATATCTAGTATGTATGTATACTACCTGCATAGGATAGGCTCTGGGTCCACTGCAACCCTGACCAGGATAATGCAATTAATCAAGATGAATAAATGTTTACTGAATGATACTCTAAGAAAAAAAAGGTTCATCTAGCACTGTAAAGGGTTATTCAGAGTGTTTCCATTTCAGAAAAGATTCCAGTTTAAATTCCCTGTAGACCGCTGGAATGGTTAAGGGTTAAACTCCTTAATGAATCATTTTAATAGAGATCAGGTACACACTGAGAATAGCTAAAAACAATAAAACATGTCTTATCTTGCATGCTACTATTTACAACTGTGTAGTGTGGCTGTTAAAGTATTTCACTACAGATGGTGAAATTTCCTCCCAAAGCCAGAACTTATTTTAAACTGTTTAATTCCCATGTATGATCATGCACTGGCCATTTTCTTCAAGTGAGTCTCCAGTTCTTTGTAGGTGAAAAAAGTATCAGTGGCTAGAGTTGAAGATCTCTGAGCCTTCCTGCCTTTGTTCACCAACAAGAAGAACTGTTACATGATATCATGTACATTACATCAGAAAACCTTGGTTTTAGCCAATTAAAAGTCCATAGCTGGCTTTCATCATTTTGTCATGTCTTTCCCTCCTCGAGGATTTCCCTGCCACCCTCAGACCGTTTATGTGTGCTGCTGTTTGGAGTAAACATGATCATCTCCATTTCACAGCAATATCATCTTCCTCATCTGAGAGGATTTGAAATATGAGATGCACCAAGCTCTTTTCCTCTCTGTGAGAGCCGGACGAGTTTCCAAATTCAAACCCAGGCACTGTTTACATCTAATAAGACTTAAGCTCACCTCTCACAGAGAAACTCTTAGGTCCTTGTATCTGTGAGTATAAACCTGTCCTGACATGAGTTTTATCACAGTCACAGTTGTAAATCAGCCCTGAAGGATGAGTGCACTAAGGACAGTGAACGTTAAGAGGATGTGGAAATAGTTAACAGGAAATTCACAAAGCATGTTTGTTTTATCATTGGGCTTGGCTGCAACCTCTGAGGGATAAAACTAAGACAGAATACGAGAGAGAGAGAGAGAGAGAGAGAGAGAAGGAAACACTATTTTTAATGTATTAGCAGAACAATGGCGTACTGTAAGCAATCCAGGTGTAAATATTTCAGATTTTTTTAAAGCCAACTCTGGCCTTAGCGTGTTTTGCTGCAGGCTAAATAACAGAGTGAAGTTGCTGTGTGGTGACAGGCCAATGTTGAACAGTGTAGACTCTGTTGCTGGGGTGAGGTTTCCAAGCACACATTTGAAATAGCAACTAGGAATTCCCCATAATGCTTCAAAACAGTACATTAATGGGTGTTGCAAACTCTCGGCTTGTCATAATTGAGAAAGTGAAAATATGTCTAAACAGAAAGGCATTCATTTTCCTGTTGTGAATTATAAAGCTGGCAATTTCACCGACACACCTCTTTCACCACCTCCACCCAGTGAGGTGTAGCTCCTTTTCCTGCAAGGTGGAACCAGACACCCACTCCACATGGAAATGCTGTCAAGTTGTCAGACTCAGAGTCCAACCTCAGATGTTACACAAATGGATACTGTCCATGGCACATGAAGTTGAGATACTCTTATCAGGGTCTCAGAGAGCACACCTCCTTTTTCTGCACTCCTCCAGCTCTGGTGCTACCGCACAGCAGAGGATGACCAACTCCCGCTCTATCTTTGGAATGTGGGAATCTAATCTGTAGAACACTCTGGGCCTGGGAGAAGACCCTCTGCGTTGACAGTCTGCCTCTTCAGACAGACACCTTGGACTGGTCAGGAATTCCAGGGGCTGATTAGCGCTGGGCTCAAAGTCTCATCTTTCTTCGCTTCCCACCCCCATCTACCCACAAGCAGTGCTCTCACAGTCCTGATCAGGTCTCAGGAAGGACAATAACAGCCGAAACCCTTCCCTTCTACTGGCTCAGTACACTCCTCACCTCATAGCCTCACCTCACAGCCAGAGGGAATCAATTAACAGTGTGAGAACAATAGATAAAGCTATTGCAAAGCGACATGACAAGAATATACAAGAATGTCATCATGTAAGCCTGGTGACTAAAAATTTCCATCCACTGATTTTCTTGGTTTCTGATTTCCTTAAAACATACCAATGAAATAAGACTACATCAGTAGAATATCTGAAATTAGGGCTGTATTGGCCCAATATCAGCCAAACCTCAGGATCACTCAGATCCCAGATCCCGTATTTATTGATTTCAATTTTTTTTGTGAGAATGACATAACTTTTGTTATTTTAATCATGCCTGTGAAATTTCAGCTGATCCAAACCCTTTTCAGTTTGGATTTGTTTAACATGGGGAGGTGAGGTAAAATATTTACTATCTGGGATTTCAGTCTCATCTGAATCCATTGCATGTTATGGTCATGTGATTTACAAATGATCAAACGCTACTTGCATGGCCACACCCCTACAACAAGTATTTATATTGAAGGTCAATACATTCAATTTATATTAACATGTACATTATGTAGTACAACATGGAATTTTTAGTGTGACAGCCATGTGGACATCGTAACTCCGATCTCTGTGATATCAACCATAACTACAAAACATGTCCTCTAGCAACACTGCTTATTAGACATATATGTATCAGGGTTCTAACTAGACCAAAATATCTGCGTAGTGGCACCAGTCATAACTGCTGGGGTTCAGGGGCCGCCTTAGGCCCCCAAAAGCTCACGGGTTCTCCATGCTCGGAGATGCATTCTAGTGCATTTCCTGGCACTTGCAGGCCTCCCTGAGAGTCACTCTTTTTTGGTAATACTAATGAAATATTTTTGCCAAAAGTTGCTGTGATTGTTTTTGATTGAAGACTTATTATAATTAATATTCAACTGTATTGGTGACATATTTATGGAATAAGAATAAAACAACCAGTTGATGTTCATCAAATGTCAGCTTTATTTTCGGCTTCAGTCATTCAATTACAATACATGACTATCCATATCTAACTCGGGGACCAGCACGTATCACGTGCATGGCGCGTAAGTGCTTCTTAACACAGATGGCACTTTTTTCGCATGGCAGCGTGCCATGGGGATAACAAGAGAAAATTAAACAAAAGATCATATTTTCAAGATTGACAAGTCTTTTCTTTGTGTGCAACCACATGATAAAACCAGTGTGATGTATGCATCTGCCGCCATGTCGGATTATATACAAATCCAGAATTCAAGGACATGTACATAAGTAGTATATTTTATTAGCATATTTTGATATTCTATCTATTCTTGTTTTTATATTATTAACCCAACAAACCTTTACATTTTAAACAATAAAGATCTTTGACTAAATAAGAGTACAAACAGTCTAAAAGCATAGAATAAAAACATCACTAAGCAAGTAAGACTATTATATTAATTCTATTTTCTTTTCATAGACAAAGTAAAATCACTCTAATCAAAAGGAACAATCGATGGAGGTAAATTACACAAGGCACAGCATACTTTGGCAATCTAATCAAGTTAACTTAGCTTCCAATATTTTTTCTTAAGTTTCACCAACTCAGAAGTCATATCTCTATTGCACTGCTCCATTTGAGATATTTGTAACCCAGTGAGTTCCATCTGGCACCACTTTCAGTGTGCATCTCTGCTGGGAGGGTTTCAGGAACAATTTCATTTGACTCTGGTACATTTATAAAACAAAAAGTGCATAAGTAAAACAAAGTTACTGGGTTACTGGAACGACATCGCTAATATCTCACCTGGCAAAGTTGACCCACATTGTTCTCCTTGTGTATCCAAACTCACTAAAGTTTGCACTGCTTCTAATCTGGCTTTCTTGGCAGATCTTTCATTTATCCTGTTGCTTCTTGATACTGCAAGATGAGTTTTCGTCATTATGTTACTGTGTCCTAATTTGAGTGTTGGTACCCGATCGGGATTTGGTTTATTGCGTATGTTTGCTGGTGCTCCTGCAAGGTGAGAAGCAGAGTGTTCGTGTTAAAACTCAAAAGTTAAGTTTAATCAGCAGAAAACAGAGCTTTAATTAGCAATACCAGATGTTGTAACACGTGAATTTCCCCGATGTGGGATGAATAAAGTGAATCTAATCTAATCTAATCTAATCTAATCTAATCTAATCTAATCTAATCTAATCTAATCTAATCTAATATAGTCACCACACAGACAGGTGTAATTGGCTTTTTCCTCAGTTAAGTCCTTATGATGTATGTTTTTGAACCACAGCACATGGCATTCTCTGGACAGTTCATCTGTTTTGTCGCCGTTTTTAATTATTCTGGGAATTCTGAAGAACTGTTTCTCTTTGTCACGAGCAGCATTATTACCACAATTATATCCTGCACACATAGCAGGGATTGTCTTTCTTCAAAGGCAAAGAAATCAAAAGAAATTCATGAAGTGTTGCAGCAGCTTATACGTGAAGCGCTGGTTCCTGGTGGTTGTTTATCATCCAGCATGGCGGACTTCCGGGTTGGAACGTCAAGTGTGACATCACTTGCACATGAAGAATTAGTGTAGCAGCAACTTTTACAGGCACGTAGGCAATATTGTGGGTGTAGCGGCAAGGAAACATTGCATGTTGACCCGATACACTGAAAGATCTAGTTAGAACACTGTGTATGTCTGGAAACCTAATTCTGTTTGAATGGAAGCTGCAGATAATATGTACATTAATACAATCCTTATCTGATTTTCCAAATATATATATATATATATATATATATATATATATATATATATATATATATATATATATATATAACCAGTCAAAAGTTTGGAAACACCTTCAAATTTGATGTTTTTTTCCTACATTGTAGAACAATACTGAACTCATCAAAACTATGAAATAACATATGGAACATATGGAATTATATGGTAAACAAAAAAGTGTTAAACAACATATTTCATCTTTTAGATTCTTCAAAGTCGTCATTATTTACCTTGATAACAGCTTTGCACACTATTGGCATTATCTGAACCAGCTTCATGAGGTAGTCACCTGGAATGCTTCTCAATTAACAGGTGCGTCTTGTCAAAAATGGAATTTCTTGCCTTCTTAATGCATTTGACACCATCAACCAGTAAAGAGTAAATAATAAAAATACAGTAAATAGCCCTGTTTGACAGCTGTAGTAATCCATATTATGTCAAGAACCACTCAACTAAGTAAAGAGAAATAACAGTCATTACTTTAAGACACGAAATGTCTTTTAGTTAATTAAAATAAAGAAAAAACATCGAATTTGAAGGTGTTTCCAAACTTTTGACTGGTACTGTATATATATATGTGTGTGTATATATATATATATATATATATATATATATATATATATATATATATATATATATATATGTCACAAAGAACAAGTTCTTATTTACAGTGGTGGCCTGGCAAAGATTCCATATAGAGAGCATGCTGTGATATACCAAATTATAGTCTTTATCTGATTTCAGAAAATCCAATTATTGGATTTTAGCCAATAATTCATCATATGTATACTGTTAGTCTGATATAATATTTTAATATATATTTTAAGCTCTTGTGCAGGTGCACAAATAAAACCAGATTTATGGTTTTATTTGCCTATGGTTTTATTACAATGCCTACTAAACAGTGACAAACATTTCATTTTGGAAGTTAAAGCCAAACAAAACCCCCAAATAAACTCCTTTACACTGACAGATAATATCCATACAAGACATGTTCAAGTGTTCACTTGTTCATATTTGTACCTGTATACTGTGTACAGATAATATTTTAAAAGAAAAACAGCGTCACTGGCGGCACGGTAGTGTAGTGGTTAGCGCTGTCGCCTCACAGCAAGAAGGTCCGGGTTCGAGCCCCGTGGCCGACGAGGGCCTTTCTGTGTGGAGTTTGCATGTTCTCCCCATGTCCGCGTGGGTTTCCTCCGGGTGCTCCGGTTTCCCCCACAGTCCAAAGACATGCAGGTTAGGTTAACTGGTGACTCTAAATTGACCGTAGGTGTGAATGTGAGTGTGAATGGTTGTCTGTGTCTATGTGTCAGCCCTGTGATGACCTGGCGACTTGTCCAGGGTGTACCCTACCTTTCGCCCGTAGTCAGTTGGGATAGGCTCCAGCTTGCCTGCAACCCTGTAGAACAGGATAAAGCGGCTAGAGATAATGAGATGAGATGAATGAACGTCACTGGGCGCTGACATCTCACTCTCTCTGAGGTTCAAATAATGCACTCTGAGGACAAATTGTGACATCACGATTTGTGTGTGTGTGTGTGTGTGTGTGTGTGTGAGAGAGAGCATGCATTTTCACTGCTTCAGATGGATTAAATACAGAGAAAGAATTTCACTGTACTGTAATGAATATGTGACAAATAAAGGCTTCTAATTCTAAAAATCTAATCAGACATTTTCTCTAACTATGTGATTTTTACCGACAACAAAATATAAGAATAAACAGATTTCACTTTTATGAAGTTTAAATCTCACTCTGCTAGAGAACGCAGACGCAGTACTGACACAAATACTACGCTACTTGATTACACTACATGCTACTTGACTTACCGATGCTAGTGGAGCTTGTGTAAGCAATGAGATTGTTTACTAGTATCTGTGTCAGTACTGCATATGCATTGTTGAGCCGAGTGAGATTTAAACTTCATAAAAGTGAAGGCTGTTGATTCGCGTATTTTGTTGTCAGTAAAAATCACATGGTGTGAAAATGCATGCTCTCTCGCGCGTGCGCGTTTATGTCTGTACACACACGCATTTTCACTGCTTCAGATGGGAAAGAACTTCACTGTGCTGTAATGTAAATGTGACAAATAAAGGCTTATAATTCTAAAAATCTCATCAGACATTTTCTCTAACCATGTGATTTTTACTGGCAACAAAATATGCAAATCAATAGATTTCGCTTTAATGAAGTTGAAATCTCACTCGACTAGAGAACGCATACACAGTACTGACACAGATACTAGTAAACAATCCCGTTCTTATAGCAATGCAGTTCTTGCCGTCTAAAAAGATCAATTTTCTTGGTAAATAAAAAACAAAAGTATGTCACATAAAATGATCACTAATCGGGCTTATTTTTACACCCAAACGCTTGGCACTCGGGCATCTTTACACTGCAAAAAAATTTAAAACTGAATTTGAGGAGAAAATTACTTAATACTAGTGAAATTATCTTGCTGCATGGACAGATAGTTTTACTTGATAAGACATCTTAGAATAAATTGGTTGCAATCTAGAACTAGGCTTAATAATCTCAGAATTGGGGTTTTGTATTCTACAAATAGGAAATGCTAGATCGTTTCAACTATTTTCAAGATATTTTCACTTGCTAAGATATCATTTTTTTGCAGTGTAGGAGTCATTTTCATCTCATTATCTCTAGCCGCTTTATCCTGCTCTACAGGATCGCAGGCAAGCTGGAGCCTATCCCAGCTGACTACGGGCGAAAGGCGGGGTACACCCTGGACAAGTCGCCAGGTCATCACAGGGCCGACACATAGACACAGACAACCATTCACACTCACACCTACGGTCAATTTAGAGTCACCAGTTAACCTAACCTGCATGTCTTTGGACTGTGGGGGAAACCGGAACACCTGGAGGAAGCCCACGCGGACACAGGGAGAACATGCAAACTCCGCACAGAAAGGCCCTCATCGGCCACGGGGCTCGAACCCGGACCTTCTTGCTGTGAGGCGACAGTGCTAACCACTACACCATCGTGCCGCCCTAACACCCACCATCACCTCGGTAACTTGTGGCTGGAGTCAGTGAGACGTCACGGTTTGTACCCAGAGCGCGATATTTGAACCTCGGAGAGAGTGAGATGGCAGCACCCAGGGACATTGTTTTTCTTTTAAAATATAATCTGTACACAGTATACAGGTCCAAATATGAAAAAGTGAACACTCAAACATGTCTTGTATGGATATTATCTGCCAGTATAAAGGAGTTTACATTTTGGGTTTTATTTGGCTTTAAGTCTGAAATAATATTTAACGTATGTAACATGACTAATTTTTTTAAGAACTTGGCTTGCTTTAAATTTACATCAGTCTTTCTTTATTGGTGGGTTAATTGGCAGATCATAATGCACTTTTGTGAAGTGTGTGTAAACATGCTGGATTCATCGGCTGTCCATCGCTAGTGATGATGACTGCTTCATTAGGATATGCAGAAACACAGATGGGCCGCGAGGCCTGCACCAGAGCGACAGAGTCGCCCACAGCAGCGGCATGAATGGCCGGGCCGAGCTGCCATATAATTTCTGGCCTTGTGAGCTCTCACATACAACCCCGATTCCAAAAAAGTTGGGACAAAGTACAAATTGTAAATAAAAACGGAATGCAATGATGTGGAAGTTTCAAAATTCCATATTTTATTCAGAATAGAACATAGATGACATATCAAATGTTTAAACTGAGAAAACGTATAATTTAAAGAGAAAAATTAGGTGATTTTTAAATTTCATGACAACAACACATCTCAAAAAAGTTGGGACAAGGCCATGTTTACCACTGTGAGACATCCCCTTTTCTCTTTACAACAGTCTGTAAACGTCTGGGGACTGAGGAGACAAGCTGCTCAAGTTTAGGGATAGGAATGTTAACACATTCTTGTCTAATGTAGGATTCTAGTTGCTCAACTGGCTTGGGTCTTTTTTGTCGTATCTTCCGTTTTATGATGTGCCAAATGTTTTCTATGGGTGAAAGATCTGGACTGCAGGCTGGCCAGTTCAGTACCCAGACCCTTCTTCTACGCAGCCATGATGCTGTAATTGATGCAGTATGTGGTTTGGCATTGTCATGTTGGAAAATGCAAGGTCTTCCCAGAAAGAGACGTCATCTGGATGGGAGCATATGTTGCTCTAGAACCTGGATATACCTTTCAGCATTGATGGTGTCTTTCCAGATGTGTAAGCTGCCCATAGCACACGCACTAATGCAACCCCATATCATCAGAGATGCAGGCTTCTGAACTGAGCGCTGATAACAACTTGGGTCGTCCTTCTCCTCTTTAGTCCGAATGACATGGCGTCCCTGATTAGGGATCGACCGATATGTTTTTTTCAGGGCCGATACCGATACCGATTATTATGGAATTGGGATGCCGATAACCGATATGTGCAACCGATAAATGTAAACATTATAATTCACATGAAATTAAACATAGCACACACTGACACAGACCTTCATATCCATGAAATGTATGTTTA
The DNA here is from genome assembly GCF_027579695.1 of Neoarius graeffei. Classification (NCBI taxonomy): domain Eukaryota; kingdom Metazoa; phylum Chordata; class Actinopteri; order Siluriformes; family Ariidae; genus Neoarius; species Neoarius graeffei. Next base: position 45,670,690 of record NC_083580.1, read on the forward strand.
ATTGTAAAATTGAACATGAAATTTTGTGCAGGGAGATGCCAGCAGCATTTGTACAATAAAGTCAAACATTAGTTAGAATAAAATGAGAAATAAAATAAATATTCACCAATAAAAAAATAAATCACTCCCTACTATATTACAGCTCACTATTTTCAGTGGAAAATAAATGAAAATACACTCTGGATTCTTTTACACTAAGAACTAAGTAAGACTTACCAACTTCAAGTAGTTTTTAAATAACAAATCAAGTGTAGGGAGCTGCCTGCAGCATTTTTTAAAAAGTAAAATCAAACATACAGTAAAGTAGGCTATCACTCCCTATTAGGAGCGGCTGCTCCTTTAAGAGTATATCGCTTTCCGAATCAGAAGCGCTAGCAAGGAGAATCACTTGCGCAAGAATTATAAATACTAGTCACACCTGGCTTGTTTAAATGTTCAAATAGCGCTTTATAAAGTTAACTAACATATACAAGTGCAATGCGCTTTTTGAGCACGAGTCACGTCATGAACTTTACTCATCACCATAACAAATAGCCTTCTGTAGGCTAGCCTTGCGCTAGCCTACAGAACACAAACACTACGTTTTATTTCGTCTTCCCTTGACCACCTCTCTGTATGGCTGTCATTCTACTGTTCAAGTAGAACTACTGACACATTCACAACGTTTCCAGACGGGGATTTAAAAATGACTGCAGCCTACGTTATGCTGTTTCAGCGAGACTAGTTGGTTGTAGGCTAATTCAAGTGCTTCCTTCCATAAGCTAAGTTTGCCTGGCTACACAGATGCAAATGGACAATTTTAACGAGTAGTAGATGAAGAATGTAAACATATAATGATGTTGTGCTTTTGCAACTTGTGTGTTTGTGACTTATTGCGGGAAAAGCAGCGTGTCCTTACCTTGATACGGGCGCCTTGAAACAGTTCAGAGTGTTTAGTTGCGCGTGTCGATTGGCTATATCTCTTGTGCCAAACAAATCAGATGTTGTGGTGGGCGGGACCGTGTTCTTGAACTCAGAGAGGCGAGTGCAGGAAAGGACGTGCAGTGACAGTCGTGTTAGGAACGAAATGGCTGCAAAAAGGCATGTTATCGGCATATCGGTGGAAATTATGGCCGATACCGATAACCCTAAAAATGCAGAATATCGGCCCGATATATCGGCCAGGCCGATTATCGGTCGACCCCTATCCCTGATTTCCATAAAGAACTTCAAATTTTGATTCGTCTGACCACAGAACAGTTTTCCACTTTGCCACAGTCCATTTTAAATGAGCCTTGGCCCAGAGAAGACGTCTGCGCTTCTGGATCATGTTTAGATGCAGCTTCTTCTTTGAACTATAGAGTTTTAGCTGGCAACGGCGGATGGCACGGTGAATTGTGTTCATAGATAATGTTCTCTGGAAATATTCCTGAGCCCATTTTGTGATTTCCAATATAGAAGCATGCCTGTATGTGATGCAGTGCCGTCTAAGGGCCCAAAGATCACGGGCACCCAGTATGGTTTTCTGGCCTTGACCCTTACGCACAGAGATTCTTCCAGATTCTCTGAATCTTTTGATGATATTATGCACTGTAGATGATGATATGTTCAAACTCTTTGCAATTTTACACTGTTAAACTCCTTTCTGATATTGCGCCACTATTTGTCGGCGCAGAATTAGGGGGATTGGTGATCCTCTTCCTATCTTTACTTCTGAGAGCCGCTGCCACTCCAAGATGCTCTTTTTTATACCCAGTCATGTTAATGACCTATTGCCAATTGACCTAATGAGTTGCAATTTGGTCCTCCAGCTGTTCCTTTTTTGTACCTTTAACTTTTCCAGCCTCTTATTGCTCCATCCCAACTTTTTTGAGATGTGTTGCGGTCATGAAATTTCAAATGAACCAATATTTGGCATGTAATTTCAAAATGTCTCACTTTCGACATTTGATATGTTGTCTATGTTCTATTGTGAATACAATATCAGTTTTTGAGATTTATAAATTATTGCATTCCGTTTTTATTTACAATTTGTACTTTGTCCCAACATTTTTGGAATCGGGGTTGTAGCATTCTCCTCTCCTAACAAAGCGCCTTGCACAGTAAGGTAAGACAAACAATATCGTGCCCCCATCATGTTGTCTCTCTGGACCTCCAGACCTGATGCCAAGTGGTGCACAAAAGTGCCACAGACCTGACAGGTGTGGTAGTTGCCCCGCAGTGACAACTGACTTACCGAGTGACGCCATCCATTGGCCATTTGAGTGACTCTTCTGCATGCCATCTGGTGGTGCACCATTGACCCTGTTGGGTTCATCTGCCACATTGCACTGAAAAGCACCCTGCTACCAGTGCCTTATTGGTGATGTACTATTTAACTCATAGCTGGAACCCAGGCAGGTACTACCACTCTGGGTCAGAGCAGACACCTGGGAGCAATGGTGATTAAGGGGTAACTCCACTTTCCTCAATACTCAAGTCCTCCCAGACCTGAGACTCACCACTGGTTGCAGTTTAAATTCATACCCAGGGCTAGAACATGCTGGATTAATTAACAGCCAAAATCTGATCCAGTTATAGGCGTATTTTGTCTACGTGAATATACTCACATCAGTGTGGTGTATCGGCTAAAGTTCAGAGTTCTGGTACCTACACATAAAAAAGAAATTACAAACACAAATAGATTTAAAGGGTGAAAAGAAATGCTTTTTTAAAAGGACTCGAAAAGAGCCTCGGATTCTAACAGATGGGGCAAAGCTGTCCAGCGGGACAAAGACTTCAGTGTAATGCAGGTGCTTCTCAGAGCCTCCGAAACCTCCCTAATCCACTAACAAAACACAGATCAGGAATTACTGACACACTCTGTCTCTGTACTGTCTGGTCCTCAGTTGCGTCCTTAAATAAAGTCCAGAGGTGAGGGAGGGGCGAGCGGTTCATCAGTTCTACCCCATAGACTCTATCTCATGCTGTACACCTCACTTAATTCTCACTCTCATTCCCTTCCACTTTCTCAAACTCAGTGCAGGAAGGGCAAGCAGCGGATCTGCTTGATAAATGAGCCATGAGAGATTTGTTTTGTGTCTCGTTTTCTACCTCTCTCTGTCTCTACCCCCGGTGCTCTGCTAATGAGTGTGCTGCTTGCCGGCACACGGTGGCTGACCATCAATATCCCTCCATCTGGCAGGTACAGAGGAGGGGAGCGGATGAGCCTCCGGCAAGCCCACATCTGCTTAAGCATCCATGCTATGCTACTGATCTCCTTCACCACACACACACACACACACACACTTCACACACAGAGAGTGAAGGTGGCATTGCTAATGTAACGGGCCTTGCTAGTGTGCACCAATGAAATGCTTATTTATTACATCACTCCCACATGTTTCTAGTGAATGGATATAACGTGCCACAGATGACTGCCATGAGCGTTCATGTTTTTGGTGAATCCGGGTTGCATGAAATGTGCAAATATATGCCGTGCTGGTACATGATAGATTTCAGAACACGATAGCTCAAATTCTTCCTTAGGCTCCCAAAGACAGTCTGTTATGTTCCTGCAACATTCCTAACCAATTATATAAACAGATTATATTAGTGGTGGTTCAATCTCCTACCTGAGCCCAAGGCATTCATACGCGATAGAGAGAAAAATAGAGCATGAGGAGACAAAGAAAGAAAAAAGGAAAGTAAAATAATAAGCGAAAAAGAAAGAGTGAGAAAGGAAAGAAGAGAGACTTCAGAGGCTTCACTCTGGTTCCTGTATTTCATTACATTTCCATCCCATTATTCAGCCACAGCTGTTTGGGTGGCCGAACATTTTAAACAGCTGTTATTTTACTGAATTGGCAGAATGAGGACGTGGCCATTTCAGTATTTTCCCTGCTGTAAAAGGTTTGATGCATATAAGCAATTTGCCTTTAAATGGATGAATATTAAAGGAAATGTTTATTGAAAAAAAACTTCTTTAGCATTGCGTAGCAGCTAAAAATGAGTGTGATCTGAATCAAAAAGTAATGGAATTCTCATCTCATTATCTCTAGCCGCTTTATCCTGTTCTACAGGGTCGCAGGCAAGCTGGAGCCTATCCCAGCTGACTACGGGCAAAAGGCGGGGTACACCCTGGACAAGTCACCAGGTCATCACAGGGCTGACACATAGACACAGACAACCATTCACATTCACACCTACAGTCAATTTAGAGTCACCAGTTAACCTAACCTGCATATTTTTGGACTGTGGGGGAAACCGGAGCACCCGGAGGAAACCCACGCGGACACGGGGAGAACATGCAGACTCCGCACAGAAAGGCCCTTGTCGGCCACGGGGCTCGAACCCGGACCTTCTTGCTGTGAGGCGACAGCGCTAACCACTACATCACCATGCCGCCCGTAATGGAATTCTATTTTATCCAAAATATTTTCCATTGATACTTGGCTAAAACCTAAAGCAATTATTTGTTTGTGGGCAGACATTTACAAAAATATTTTGTGTGAGATAAAGTTGTATTACTGGTTGGCAACACTGCAATGTGGAAAATTAAAGAAGCAAACCGGAGACACAAAATATGTCGGTATATAGGTTTGTACATATGTGGTATCTGGAATACTAATTTAAATACCTAAATGGTAAATAAGTAAGGAATAAAGCACTTGGTGTAGTGCTATTATATAAAACTATAACAGCTTATCCCAAAATAATCTGCCAATGATTTTTTTTTTCATTTCTTAAAGAATAACATGTACATTTTCTCTCCATATAGTTACATTATAATGTTGTGGAACATCCATGAGACAAGGTACAGTACAAGAGACTTATGTTAGAGCAGCTATAAACAGTTGTCCCCTCCCGAGCCTCTTTTTTCCTCTCTCTTGAAGTTAATAAATCTTTCAGGCATGCTGTTATAGATTCATCAACACACAACAACCAGCCAGAATCCAGCATTCAATAGTGCTATGGTAAAAGCTTTGTAGACAATTGATTAAAGGAAGGAACAAAAGTATAATTTTAATACATATTGCACTTCCTTAAATTTCAATTAAAAATCAGTCAGAATAAGGTTTATATCATCATTTTGGTTCTTTAGATGTACTTTAGATTTAAACATGTAGTTTGTGCACATTCTCATTCAGTAGCTGTTAGCTTGATTAAAAAAAGTAGACTCAATGTAAATCTTTAAAAAAAAAAAGATTTTAGAATCAAACATAGCTAGGCTGATTGGTTACAGGTTACACAAGTTAATTTTTTTTTTACTATTTCTTCAAAATCAAATATCTAATTCTTGTCTATAAACAGCTATTAGCAGCAGGAAAGGTGGAATGAAGAAAGACATAGAGGGAGTCATCCTACTCTCACAACTCAGATAAAATCCAATATGAGCTTGTGACACTTGGCTCAGCAAGAGCAGTTAACGACACTGGGCCCATTAGCCAAATGGAGAGTACTTCAGCAGAATTGATCAGGACCTCTATCCACTTTGCTTTACGTCCTGCCATTTTGCAGGTACTAACCTAATGGGGCAAAGGATAATAAATTTGCTCCAGAGATGACGAGCAGCAGAAGCAGCATCTCTAATGGCGAGTGACAGACACTGGGCTCCTCTCCCACCCGCTCCCTCCTTTCTGAATCAGGGATTCATGTGTGCCAAGCCACTTTTGATGTCACCACAAAGCACCACTACAGCCTTGTGGTAACCAAATGTGCAGCTCAGTTCCAGAGTGGTCAGTGATTCATCCACCCCGCTAGAGTTTTCCGATATTTTCCATTAGTTTTTACACTCAAAGAGGCAGCATGAAGTGGGACACATGAATATGACTCAAGAAGATAAAGTAAGTGATATTGGAAAAAATCATCATCTATGGATGTGCTGGCCTATAAGCAGACTTTATTATTAACCCATGTAAGCAAGTTCTGGTCTGCCTTAAGACACATCCATTTTAGCTCTATATTTAGTTTGATGACTTGTTCATGATCACAGTCGTCATCTTTTTTGCATCCTCTAGAGATGTATTAAAATCTTTTACTGTGACCAAAATCTAGACGTCCCATAAATGTCTGGCAAAGAGGCCTTTGTGCTTAGTGGGTTGCCTAAAAGTCTTGCTTTGCACTACAGGAGTGCTAACAACTCGCTGTCTGAAGCTGCTTTTATTCCTGTAGAGTTCAGTCCTATACGCTATCATTATTATCAAGCCACTGACTGTCACCATCAGAACGACAGCTGACAGGAGTAGATACAAGCGATCCATGAAAAAGACATGCTGGACCCTTACCAATATGCTGGCAGGCGATCGAGATTAAAAGCATATCCTTATGAAACATTGATCTTTTTGCCAGTGGTTTACAGATCTCAGATAACAAGGAGTCAATCAAGCTGCTCTCAGGGCTGACAGAGAATACCAGAGGCGGTAAAGTCATGCCCTGATGAGCTCATACCTCCCTGCCCTTAATGTACAGATAACAATGAGCATGCTGCTTTTCACCAAAAGCACATGGTATGTTACAGAATTAATTAGTCTTTCTTTCTCAGAGACTGTCTCATTCTCTGCAGACGGAGTGTACGGAGTGTGCAGTGCATTTCAATTGCCCGAGGTGTTGTTAGAGGGTTTATCTTGGCCTGAAAAGGTGCAATGTGTTTGCCTGAACTCTTTTTGTCTATTATCGTGTGGATTCAGCTGCGTTAGCACGTATGCATGAACACCCTCATGTTTCCATGCAAATATTGCCCAAGCAAACACAAAACACTCACACTGAATTAGTAATTGCTTTCATTGTAACTGGCACACACATTAGCACATGACTCAGAATACCAGTCTGTGGTGTTTCTGAACTTACACCTACCCTACACCTACTGAAGTGCTGGCACATGCTCCCAGTCATCTGATAGTGGTGCCATCATGTTGGAGAGGGGAGAGCAAGGGACACACAAACAAACAGATACTGCGATACCACTATATGACCCAAGTTCTCACACTATTAACAAAAGAGGTTGCACATAAAAAAAAACAGGCCGCTCGTACGGAGCCGACATTGTGTTGTACATGGTAATTATCTCAGTCAGAAGCTGGCAGGAGAACAATTGGCTTTTCAGAGCAGCTCTAGACAAGAATGAGCGGGAAGGGTCAGTGCTATGTACCATGTACCATGTATTCTCTTTCTTCCAAGAACGAAGGCTCAGCTCATTTTGTCCATGCTGAGGGAAACAAGCAGGAAGTACCAGCGTAATTGCTTTTGCATGTGAAGGAGGGGGGCCTGACATTCACACTATGTAGTGCAAGATGGGACTCACGGCTGTTGTGCTGCAATGAGTGGCATTTGAGACCTGGCAGACTCCAGCAGAGGAAAGGTCATCATGGTAGTTGGCACAGTCTCTTGGGACACTACTATAAACCTACAAATCCCACTGTTGATTAGGCCTGAGCCACTCATTTGCGCGTGATGCTAAGGGGTAGCATTGCATTAGCCTCTAACGAACACTGGGGATCCAGAGTGACAGTTTAGTGAGTGGATCAGATGGCATGACAGGAAGGCATGCAGTATCAATGTCACTGAGTTTAAAATCCATACGTGTCCAGCAAATATTATGCAGGACACTAATTAGCCCAAACCCTAAGCTTTGAAGCTGCATGTCTCATTGTGTAGGGTTTTCAGCTTAAAAAAAAAAAAAGCACTCTCACTATCATCACATAACATTTGTTTATTACTAATGCTCTCTAGTTTATTAGATCGCCTGAAAATAGATCCCAAAATATTGGTAGAGAAAACAGAAAGACTACAGTTTATATATATAAGATGAGTAAAACAAATAATTATCTAGTGAACAAAGGCCACCAGCAAGCTAACTTGCAGTAGCTGGCAGTTCATCAGCATAAGCTGTGAGGTAGTGTTATATTAGCTAGTTATTCACAAAACAATTTATGGCAATATATGAATACTAATATAACTGTTAATACAGCTATGAAAAAAATCACTTCCATATGTAAATATTCCTCCTGTAGCTGAGTTACAGTTTGTTGGAACATTTGTGGAGCTATGATCTAGTGAACAGAATACTGGGAATGGCCACACCATGAAAAATCCATGCAATCTTTACTGCCTTCAAATTTAGACAAAATTAGGTGCTTAGTGAAACTGGTGCCAGCTTATGAAATTCATTGGTGGTACTGATACTGGTAGTACTGGGAACAACAAGTGTCAAATTTGTGTAATCATGCAATTTCATAAACTACAGGACATTTTAGATCAATTAGATGTCTGGCTACCTTTGACCATAAATTTGATATGTTCCCACAAAATACATTAAATTTGGGAAATGCTTGCCCTTTAAACTGCATATGTGAAGTGCATCACTGTCTGCTAGTGCCGGAATGAGCTGAAGACATTTGCTCTTCATACTCACTGCCATCTATTCATGACAAAAGCATCAACGCCTTTTTATTTGGGTAACTAATCAACACTAATTCAACTAGTATCGCAGTTACCAAAGCACAGCGTTTAGTGTATATCTTTTATACAAATCCTAAATATATATAAAATTCTTTTTTTATCTGAAATATTGGAGATGCTTGAGCTTCCGAGAACTCACAGATTTATTGCCTACTCTCAAAGGACAGGTGTTTTCTAAACAGGACAGCTATTTGTTCAATACTGTTATCAAGTATGCTTCAATATACCATCACTTTTGAACAGCTGAGATAAAAAAAAGTGTCCCTTTTGAATGATAGCACCCCAATGAGCACAAAGATGTTCGAAAGACATGAAAACATCATCTTTGCAGGATTTTTCTGGGATGTTTAGACTTCTTTAGACAGTGAAAAGAAATACAGGATGTATACATGATGTCAAGCATGTCAGTCTATGCTTATTGTGATAAGGACTGCTGTCTTCTAAGGACCATGATTTCAGACTTGAAATTTGAAGCAGTATTACATGTGACCTTCTTAGAAAACATAATGATGTAATTCTAGAGGGGACAAAAACATTGTGAATGGGACTATATAATACAAGTTGTGTAAAAACTGATATTCAGAAGAATTTAATGAAGGTAGCAAATTATCCTTATGACAAAAGTAAACATCATTGGCTATGTTTACATGCAGCCTAAAACTCAGTAATAATCTGACTGAGAACTCAATCACAATTTTTTTAAAAAATGTTTGTGTCAACACCTCAGTCAGAACAGAGTAAACTGATTAAGGTAAATCCGAATAAAATCTCTGATCGAACTAGATGGGTTAATGTCTTTTAATGATCTGTTTAATAGAAAAGCCATGTGTAAGAAAGCACAGTTTATGTTACAGATTGCAATCTAATGAAAGAATAAATAAAAAACATGGCAAAAATAGGAAAAACTTTGATAAAACCTATATTTCTTGTACGGTTATTATTACGAAAAATGGGTTTTAATGTAATGGTAATATTAGAAGTTAAGTACATATCTCTTTTTATGTTATTTTTGATTTTATGTTATTTTCAACAACCAGAGCATTGTTGCATCAGACTCTTGGGCAAATACGAAATTATTCTTCACACTATCTGTTTAATAATCACGCTTGGATGATGTTTTGATGAGACAGAAATAATTTAAAACTTGTTAACATGACAAGTAGCATTATTACAAACCTGTATGTGCTGATGGGACACACACATTTCTCGCTCTATTGCTAATCTTGACATTAAACCTTGCTCTATCTGTGCATATAACTTTGGATCATATTACATGTAATGTGCATATAAACACAGATTGTCAGTTAATTCGGAATTTACAATCAAGATGAATTCATTTGGATTGGCTAAAACCTTTGAGCATAAACACTGCCATTGGCAAGTTGAAGTCTGGAGTCTAGTGCTGGTGATGAGAACGTTGCTACTCAAGCCAGCCCACGCAGATTTAAAGAGGATTTAAAAACAAGAGACAGGAACACCTCATCCATCTGGCTGAAAATGAAACCGAGATGTTTATTTTATTTACAGTGTCAGAGACAAAGACAATATGGGTTATCATAAGACTCGCATTAAAAGAAAGCACATGCTTGGCCTTACATGAGAGGCGACTGTCAGGGAAACTGAGAGGCTGGGAGACGCCCGCATTCGTCTGGGATGATTCTACTGATCCACAATCCAGCCATTAACACAGACATGATACAGACACTTTAAAGTTAACACACAGGCAATGTTTCTGATGTGCTATGGAATTTCTGGTGAAGAGCCCAGTGGCTATCGAATGCAATAAAATATTGGCCATACATAAAATTTTCAAAAAACATATAGTATAAGTTGAGACTATTAACCCTGGTGCATTCAGCCATAGCCTCAAGGTCATGTCTGTGCTTTTGCAGAAGCAAACATCATGAAACTGTCTGCCCAAAGATCCCCACAGCTTCAAAGAAAACCACACACCACCCAGTAGTATACACACACACACACTGCAAAACCAGCCAGTGTATGAATGTGCTCTTTGCCATGTTTTTGCCCGTGTGTGTGTTTGTACTTCTTTCGTGTGCAAAATCCTATCAATGTCACAAAGGTCACGCTGTCTCAAGATAACCCAGAGAGATTGCCATGAGATCCTGGGATTTTCAGCCCTATTATTTTGCGATTAGATGTCACCAGAGTTTCTTCGGTGTCACAATGAAGCCTTTCATGTTGTGGGCCCTCGCGGCTGAACAGGCGCTTCGTATTTGTATTCAGCATGAATCAAATATGGGAGTAGTGGTCAGCTCACAATGCTTATTCAAGCTGAAATTTATATATACACCAGCTCTTTTATAACTCAAGAGGAATTCTTGTTTTGTGTGGATAAGTGTAATTCTCACAGGAAGCCTGGTATCAAATGCTTCATTTTGTGTTTATTTGTTTTTCGGTTTTCTTTTTTTTCCATTTAATGGACACCAGTCAGTTTTTGTGGTCCAACTTATTCAGGTAAGTTAGGTTTCAGAGGATAGTCAAAGCATAAAGTCAGCATTTGGCATCAACTTGGCAAAGGAGAGAATGTTAAGAAGACAAATCTGTCCAATCACAGACAAGATGAGCTAGAATATCTTTATTGTCACTGCACAAATGTACAACGAAATTTAGTTCATCATAGGAAAGCAAAGCCGCTGAGTACGTGCGCACTGCCACTTTTGGGCACTTCAGCCCAATGCTGTCCCATGTTAACCTAACTGCATGTCTTTGAACTGTGGGGGAAACCGGAGCACCCAGAGGAAACCCACGCAGAGAACATGCAAACTCCACACAGAAAGGCCCCCGTCGGCTGCTGGGCTCGAACCCAGAACCTTCTTGCTGTGAGGTGATAGTGCTAACCACTTACACCGCCATAAGACTAGACTTGACTTGACTTTTCTTTTCAGTCCCCGGTGGGGAAATTTATATTTCAGCAGTTCACAGACAGAAAAGAGTCAGGAATAGACAGTAACAAAAAATGAGTGCAATAAAAGTATTTAAAACAACTATAGGAAAAAAAATATATATATATCATCTCATTATCTCTAGCCGCTTTAGCCTGTTCTACAGGGTCGCAGGCAAGCTGGAGCCTATCCCAGCTGACTACGGGCAAAAGGCGGGGTACACCCTGGACAAGTTGCCAGGTCATCACAGGGCTGACACATAGACAGACAACCATTCACACTCACGGTCAATTTAGAGTCACCAGTTAACCTAACCTGCATGTCTTTGGACTGTGGGGGAAACCGGAGCACCCAGAGGAAACCCATGCGGACACGGGGAGAACATGTAAACTCCGCACAGAAAGGCCCTCGTCGGCCACGGGGCTCGAACCCGGACCTTCTTGCTGTGAGGCAACAGCGCTAACCACTACACCACCGTGCTGCCCTATATATACTAGTGCATCTCAAAAAATTAGAATACCATGAAAAAGTTCCTTTTTTTTCAAAATTTAATTCAAAAAGGTAAACATTCATATATTCTATATTCATTACATGTAAAGTGAAATATTTAAAGCCTTTTTTGTTTTAATTTTGATGATTATGGCTTATAGCTCATGAAAATCAGAAATCCAGTATCTCAAATTATTAGAATATTCCCTAAGATCAATCAAAAAAAGGATTTACAATACAGAAATGTCCAACTTCTGAAAAGTATATTCATTTATACACTCAATACTTGGTTGGGGCTCCTTTACCATGAATTACTGTATCAATACGATGTGGCATGGAGGTGATCAGTCTGTGGCACTGCTGAGGTGTTATTGAAGCCCAGGTTGCTTTGATAGTGGCCTTCAGCGTATCTGTATTTTTGGGTTGGGTGTTTCTCATCTTCCTCTTGACAATACCCCATAGATTCTCTATGGGGTTCAGATCAGGCAAGTTGGCTGGCCAATCAAACACAGTAATATCAAGGTCAGCAAACCATTTGGTAGTAGTTTTGGCACTGTGGGTAGGTGCTAAGTCCTGCTGGAAAAGGAAATCAGCATCTCCAAAAAGCTCGTCAGCAGATGGAAGCATGAAGTGCTCTAAAATCTCCTGGTAGATGGCTGTGTTGACTTTGGACTTGATAAAATACAGTGGACCAACACCAGCAGATGACATGGCACCCCAAATCATCACAGACTGTGGAAACTTCACACTGGGCTTCAAACACCTTGGATTCTGTGCCTCTCCACTCTTCCTCCAGACTCTAGAACCGTGATTTCCAAATTAAATGCAAAATGTACTTTCATCTGAAAAGAGGACTTTGGACCACTGAGCAACAGTCCATTTCTTTCTCTCCTTAGCCCAGATAAGACACTTCTGACACTGTCTCTGGCTCAGGAGTAGCTTGATATTAGGAATGAGAAAGTTGTATCCCCTTTCTTGAAGGCGTCTGTTCATGATGGGTCTTGATACACTGACACCAGTCCACTCCTTGTGAAGCTCTCCCAAGTTCTTGAATCAACTTTTCTTGACAATCCTCTCAAGACTGCGGCCATCCCTGTTGCTTGTGCACCTTTTCCAGCCACCCTTTTCAGCAATTACCTTTTGTGGCTTACCCTCCTTGTGGAGGGCATGACTGATCATCTTCTGGACAACAATCAAGTCAGCAGTCTTCCCCATGATTGTGGTTGTGTGTACTGAACTAGACTGAGAGATACACTGTGTTCATACTGTTTTATTCAAACTCGAAATTAAATATTCTAATATTTTGAGATTTTTTTTAATGTTTTTGTACTGTATGTCATACTGATTAAAATTAACATAGAAAAATGTTTGAAACATTTTAGTTTATGTGTAATGAGTCTATAATATATAATATTTTCACTTTCTTAAATAACTGATGGAAAAATATTGAACTTTTTCACAATATTCTAATTTTTTGAGATGCACTAGTATATATATATATATATATATATATATATATATATATATATATATATAAATAAAACAGTGTTTCCCCTAGAAAATGTTTGAAGGTGCGGTGGCAAGACCTGCACTCAGACATCCCACCCCAGTACGAGGATACGGGAGCATTCTGAGAAATTTTTTGACAAAACACACTCTAAAATGGTGACCCTTTGTAAGGGAATAAATGAATAAACCTAGTCTTGAAAGACTAGGTAATTAACACAACAAAGACTATGAGTGGCAGAATTGGTTGATATTAAAGTAGCCACAGAATACTTGCCATGGTCAGTGTGGTAAAGCCAAGGTTTGTATCTGGGCTTGTCAACCCATGTAGGGTCCCAGCCCGTGGCCCTGTGTTTGCCCTTCTTTTGGCTGCTCTCCTCTCTCTCTTCCCTCTCTTCCCTCTTTTCACATTCTCTTTCCTGTTCTGGCAGTCTGCTTTGCTCTCCTGCTTGATTACTGCTACCTGCCTAAAATGTTCATATTTTCAAAACATTTACATGGACATTTTGAAATTAACGTGGTTTTGATAATTTCTGATCTGATATGGCATTTCGCAGATGATCACACACACCCACTGACGTTCAGAAAAAGGGCTGTGTTTAAAAACTCGCGTCGGTGTTGTACTTTCTGCAACAGTGTATGCTCGAATTAGGGATGGACATCACATAACCAATAGCCTAGATTAATCGATAATTGACCATTAAGAATTTCGTTAAGAAGAATGACGTTCATGTTCATCGACAAAAATGAACAGCCTATAGGTTGTTGCGTTGTGCGTAGTGCAAGTCTTCAAGCAATGAATTTCGCTGTCTGTCACGGACAAACATTTGGCCGTACCCTGGCTTCAGGTACCTACGAGCTTCCGTAGCGTAGGTCAATCGCTTAAAAATCAACATGAAGCAGCACGGCGAAGTGTGGCGTGGGACCATTTTTAAATGTCCAAATTTACTGTCATCACTATAATGGAGCGTATAAATACAATTCATCCACAACAAAAATGATGTAGCCTACCATTTGAACAGCACGCACCGGAGCCTTGTAAAATGACGGTGGCGGTTCATCTCAATTCCAACTATCGACTCAGTGTTAGACTACAGACAAGAAGGAGCTGGAACATCTCATAGTAAAACTAAGATAGTTAAATACAAACGTTATGGCTTTGGTTCTAAAAACACACCGAAGAGGGTCTGAAGTTTCGATATTTAGTGTATAGGCTATCAGATAGAACCTGTGGTTTGTATCCAAGGACGGCTCGCAAACCGCAAGATCTATAGTAAAACTAAAATATCTAAAAATAATTGATTATAAAGATGTGTTTTTATTATGAAAATAAATCGAAGAGGGTCTGAAATATTGATCTTAAGAGTATTTAGGCTTATCTGTAAATGGGATGATGGCGTCGTCCGTTCACCTATATAGCCTATTAAAACACCGATGCCGGCCGCTATGAGATACAATACGGCCGACGCCGGCCGCCATGGAATCTAATGGGATAAATTATAGCAATAATTATGATTACTTTAATATAAAGATGTTAATTATTATTAGATTATTCATCGTTAATTCTCCCGACAATCGGTGAAGAAAACGTAGCAGTTAGTTTACCTCAGGTTGGCTTGGCTACGCTGCTCCAGGCGAAACATTGTCCAATCAGAGCCCACGGCGACCCGTGGAAACCAATCAAGTAACTGCTAGCTCGGCCAGTGGAACTGCGCTTCGCCCCAAACGCAAAGACTGGGCAAGCAACAGATAATGTAGTCGAATACATATAGCTCCTTGGGGTATTCCTGAAGGTGTGGCGGCAAAAATCAAGGTGCGGCGGCCCGCCGCAGCCAATTGTACATAGCGGAAACACAGTATAATAAAAAGTAAAAAAAAAAGTACAAACACAGGCCATGTACATAATGTACACAACAAAATAAGAATGGCACTTAAACAGGAGTAGTACTTCACCTGAAGTAGAAATATTGCACTAATAAAATACTAGCAACTGAAATAGAAATATTGCACCAGGTAGTGAATGTTATTGCACAGCATAACATAAATAACAAGAATGGAATAAGTATGTAAAGTAACCAAAAATTACCAAAATCCACAGGCTATGAACATAATTGTACATAACAATTATGAGAGTGTGACTTAAATAAATAAGAAAATACTTCCAAATGAAAAGGATATTGTACCAAATTGTAATATTATTAGCCTATGTAGATGATGGTGATGAGATGCAAATAAAAGTGATAAAGTGACAAAAAGGTGATAGTAACATTAGAAAAAAAAAAACAGGGCTACATTACACCAGGCTGTCGCTGAAAAGTCGGGCAGCAGTTGGGATGAAAGACCTGTGGTAGCATTCCTTTTTGCCCTGTGGGTGCAGCAGTCTGTTGCTGAAAGTAGAGGGTGAAAGGTGTTGTCTATGATTGACATTAGCTTAACTAACGTCCTCCTCTCACACATCTCTTGAATGGATTCCAGAGGGCAGTCTAGAACAGAGCTGGCCCTTTTCACCAGCTTGTTAAGCCTTTTCCTGTCCCTCTCAGAGCTTCCACATCCCCAACAGACCACAGTGAAGAAGATAGCAGATGCTACCACAGTGTCACAGTGTCCTCAACAGTGTCTTGCACACTCCGAAGGACCTCAGTCTCCTCAACAGGTGGAGATGACTTTGGCCCTTCTTGTACAACACATCTGTGTTGGTAGCCCAGTCCAGTTTATTGTTAAGGTGAACACCCAGGTATTTATATTCCCTCACAATCTCAATGTCTAAACCCTGGATGTTCACTGGTGTAATCTGTGGTGCTCTCCTGTGGAAATCAATCACCAACTCCCTTGTCTTCCTGGCACTGATGTGGAGGTTGTTATTTCCATGCCAGTTGATAAAGTCATTAATGATCCCCCCTGTATTCCTGTTCATTTCCCTCTGACACACATCCAACAATGGATGTATCATCGGAGAACTTCTGGAGATGGCAGGTGTGTGTATTGTATTTGAAGTCCAAGGTGTACAGGGTAAAGAGGAAGGGGGAGAGTATTGTGCCCTGGGGGGCTCCTGTGCTGCAGACTACTATGCCAGACACACAGTCACGAAGTCCGTCATACTGTGGTCTGTTAGTGAGGTAGTTGATGGTCCATGCAACCAGGTGACAGTCAACTCCAGCTCCTTCCAGTTTCCCCCTGAGCAGAGATGGCTGAATCATGTTGAAAACATTGGAGAAGTAAAAAAAACATGACCTTCACAGTGCTTCCAGCATCCTCCAGATGTAACAGGGATCTATGCAGCATGTAGACAACAGCATCCTCCACACCGATGCCTGGTTGGTATCCAAACTGCAGTAGGTCCGAAGGGTCTGAGATGGTTGAGGATGATCCTCTCCATGGTCTTCATCAGGTGAGAGGTCAAGGCTACAGGTCTAAAATGGTTTGGCTCTCTGGGGTGTGCAGTCTTTGGAACTGGAACCACACAGGAGGTTTTCCACAGGACAGGAACCCTTTTCAGACTGAGGCTTGGGTTGAAGATGTGCAGAATCACTTCACAGAGCTGGTCTGCACAGTCCCTCAGCAGTCTGGAGCTGATGCCATCAGGACCTTCTTTGTTTTGTTCTTCTTGAGCTCCCTTCTCACCTGAATAACTGTTAGGGAGAGGCTGCAGGAGGGAGGGGTGATGGGTGGCTCCATTTATAGTAGATGGGGGGAGGGAGCTAGTGCGGGTGGGGGGGGTAAGGGTATGAGAAGGGTGCAACTAATGTCTGTGATAACCTGGGGGAGGGGGGAGAGGTGTGCCAGTGGGGGGAGTGATAGGGGTACCAGTTTGGTCTGGGCTTTGGTGGGTGGGAGCAGAATCAAACCTGTTGAAAAACAGGTTCAGTTTGTTTGCCCATTTCAGGTCTCCAGATTCAGGGCCCCTCCCACTGTCTTTGCTGTGCCCAGAGATGGTTTTTAGCCCCTCCATACCTCTCATGTGTTGTTCTGTTGCAGGTGCTTCTTCAGCTTCCTCCTATAGCACTCTTTCTTATCTCCCTTTTGAGCTCCTTCTGCACTCTCCTCAGCTCCCCTTTGTCCCAAGATCTGAAGGCCCTCTTTTTCTCATTCAGCAGGGTTTTCAGGTCAGGAGTCACCCACAGTTTGTTGCTGGAAAAACACTGTACCTTCCTGGTCGGCACAGTATTCTCCACACAGAAATTAGCATAGTCCATGATGCAGTGTGTAAGACTGTCAACATCCTCCCTGTGTGGACTACACAGCACTTCCCAGTCTGTGCTTTCAAAACAGTTCCTCAGTGCCATGCTGCTCTCCTCTGACCATTTTCTTTTTGTTTGTTCACCATAGGTATGTAAATGGGGACCAGATGAACCAGGCTGTGGTCTGAGCAGCCCAATGGGGGGAGGGGTGATGAGCTGTATGCATCCTTGATGTTTGCATACAGTAAGTACAGTGTCTTATTGTCCCTGGTATAGAGATCTTGCAGTCACGTGACCGGAAAGTACACAACCGCCATCGTGTCGGTCAAAAACACCGCTGAATACTGCTGCACTTGTGTACAGAATGGATCAATTTCAACCGACGGACTACACGGCTCATTTTTCTAATGAACAGATAACTAGATATATGTCTAAAATAAACGATCTACAGATTTGTGACCCTTATGGCTTTCCGGACGGAGTTTTCACGACCGGATTTTGAACTGCCAGCGGAATACCCGGACGTGTATGATTACCTCATCAACTTTCTCTCGCTGTTCAGTGGTGAAGCACTGCGTGCTTATAAATCTCTGGACAGTTATCTTTACAGAAATTCAGGATTTGTCAGCGACTCAGATGTGGCATCTTGTAAACAAGAAAATGATCCTCACTGGATGGGTAAGTCACCTTAAGTATTGAGTATAGCACTGACCAGCCGATTATAGAATAAGGTAATTCCAAATCGTCTGTGTTGTTTACATGGATTTGGCGTTGGAGAGGTAGAGGCTTGGCAGTGGAGGTTTGAGTAGCTGTTTTCTGAGCTTAGTCAACAGGCCGGCTCTGCCTGTAGCCTCGCTTTTGCTTCGGCTCCCGGCACTGCCTCCTTCGCTTTGCTTCCGATAACAATCCACGGAGACCCCGCTGGTCTCGCAATCTGGTCTCGTCCGGAATGTTTTTTTTTTTTTCTCGTCCGGAAATGTTGTGCATGCGATGGAAATCGCTACAAACCGTCATTTTCTGCTGGAAACCAATGTCCAGTAAGTCCATACGGTTGTAGTGGATATTGAAGTCCGGTACAGACGAACAACACGCAAAAATACACACAAAAAACATAAAAAAACGTGCACAGGTAGGGAGAGCTTGTAGCCGCAGCTGTTGTAGTAGAATTGTATATAGTAGGGTTTTCCAGAAGAAAAGGTAGAAGTAAAAGCAGAAGTAGAACCAGAAGTAGAAGTAGAAGGCGGAATATGGCGTTTGACCGACACGATGGCGTCTGTCACAATCTGGATCGGCTGTGATGTCACATGCAAGATCTCTATAGCAGTCAACATACTGAGTGAAAGTAGGGAGAGTGGAGGACAGGTTAGCATGATTAAAGTCACCTGAGATTAGGAGGAAGGCTTGTGAGTGTTATGTTTGCAGCTGTGATACAACAGTGTATAAAAGCTCGCAGGCTGCCACGGCATCGGCTGCCAGCGGGATGTACACTGTTATCGCGATAACGTGTGAGAACTCCCTCAGGAGGTAGTACGGCTGAATGCTAACAGGTAGTAGCTCAATGTCCCATGTGCAGCGCTACTCTTTAACACTGATGTGCTCAGGGTTACACCATCTCTTGTTCACAAACATCACTACCCCCCCCAGACTCATTAGCTCTCCTGTCCGCTCTCACGAGTTGAAAACCCTTCAGAGTGACAAGTGAATCCGGAGTGAGTTCATTCAGCCAGGTGTCTGTGAGGCACATGATGTTACATTCCCGATACTCCCTCTGCAGCCTGGTCAGCGTTATGAGCTCTTCCATCTTATTAGGGAGTGATCTTACGTTCCCCATAATAACAGATGGTGTAGATGGTTTAGATCATCTTTTCCTCTCACGGCACTTAACTCTAGCTTTGCATCCCCTTTTCCTCCTCCTTATTTCCACGGGAATCTTGTGTCTCTCCTCGGGGAGTATCCTCATGCTGCGCAATGCAAGCAGCTGATCATGGGTGTAAACAATCAAGCTGTGACTGAATGGCTCTCCTGATATTGTTTTAAAAAGTACCAAAACAAGTAAAAAACACACAAGTAGTCTCACCAAAAGCGCATCCATAGTTGCACGCGAACGAGTAAGATTAAATACAAAGAAGCATATGACGAAAGACGATAAAAAGAACAAAAAAAAACAGTAAGAAGAGTAAGAGCTGCTGAAACTGGCTGCCACTCACGCGGTGCTGGAAGTAGTTGAATGCAACAAGTTTCTCCATAACCCAACAAACAAGTAACCGTTCAGTGGAAAACAAATGTAGCACTGATTTACTTAAATGAGATACACAGAACCTTTATTTTTAAATAAATTTCTGAGTGGATAGTATCTCCATCCTTGACTCTTGTATGCTGCATAAATGGGAATAAAAAAAAATATTTTTGAGAGTTAAAATCGACCGCAAAGTTGGCATTCGAGCTGCCCTGCTGAGCCAGCCAGCCCTGAGTGCGTAACGTCACAGCGGTAACCGGTTTTAAGGCCGAGGCCTTTGACAGCTCTATAACAAAGTCATAAAAATAAAAATTTATGGTGAAAGTAAGAAATACCATTACCGACTTGCTCAACTAAGACTGATTTGACTTCACTGATTGTGGGTTGACTCTCATTAAAGCATCCATCCATCCATTATCTGTAGCCATTTACAGTGGTGCTTGAAAGTTTGTGAACCCTTTAGAATTTTCTATATTTCTGCATAAACATCTCTTTAGAGATGGTTTTGTAACCTTTTCCAGCCTGATGAGCATCAACAACACTTTTTCTGAGGTCCTCACAAATCTCCTTTGTTTGTGCCATGATACACGTCCACAAACGTGTTGTGAAGATCAGACGTTGATAAATCCCTGTTCTTTAAATAAAACAGGGTGCCCACTCATGCCTGATTGCCATCCCATTGATTGAAAACACCTGACTCAAATTTCACCTTCAAATTAACTACTAATCCTAGAGGTTCACATACTTTTGCCACTCACAGATATGTAATATTGGATCATTTTCCTCAATAAATAAATGACCAAGTATAATATTTTTGTCTCATTTGTTTAACTGGGTTCTCTTTACTTTTAGGACTTGTGTGAAAATCTGATGATGTTTTAGGTCATATTTATGCAGAAATATAGAAAATTCTAAAGGGTTCACAAACTTTCAAGTACCACTGTATCCTGTTCATAGGCAAGCTGCAGCCTATTCCAGCTGTCTATGGGCGATAGGCGGGGTACACCCTGGACAAGTCGCCAGGTCATCGCAGGGCACAGAGAGACAAACAACCATTCACACTCACATTCACACCAACGGTCAGTTTAGAGCCACCAATTAACCTAACCTGCATGTCTTTGGACTGTGGAGGAAACCAGAGCACCTGGAGGAAACCCACTCAGACACAGGGAGAACATGCAAACTCCACACAGAAAGGCCCTTGCCGGCCGCTGGGCTTGAACCCAGGACCTTCTTGCTGTGAGGCGATAGTGTGAACCACTACACCACTGTACCGCCCTCATTAAAACAGGATAGGTGTTATAACTTATGCAACATACATGTACATGCATGCATTTTCACTGATAAAACGTAAAATGCTAATTAAACAATCGGATGAACTGAGACAAGCACATTCTGAAGCAAATTAAATAATCTTAGACCGGTAACTTAAACACACAATACAAGTTACATGTATGAATCTAAATGTAGGTAAACAATGTGTTATTTGGATACAAAACAACAAAAACAAGCGTCGGCGCTTATCCGTCAGTGTTCTCGATTCTTGAAGGCCGATCCTGTGGCCGATTGTTTTGAAACAATCTAACTTTCCGTTGTTTGTTCAGTTCTCCATTCATTCACTTCTTCCACGTACAGTGGTGCTTGAAAGTTTGTGAACCATTTAGAATTTTCTATATTTTTGCATATATATGACCTAAAACATAATCAGATTTTCACACAAGTCCTAAAAGTAGATAAAGAGAACCCAGTTAAACAAATGAGACAAAAATATTATACTTGGTCATTTATTTATTGAGGAAAATGATCCAATATTACATATCTGTGAGTGGCAAAAGTATGTGAACCTTTGCTTTCAGTATCTGGTGTGACCCCCTTGTGCAGCAATAATTGCAACTAAATGTTTCCGGTAACTATTGATCAGTCCTGCACACCAACTTGGAGGAATTTTAGCCCATTCCTCCATACAGAACAGCTTCAACTTTGGGATGTTGGTGGGTTTCCTCACATGAACTGCTCGCTTCAGGTCCTGCCACAACATTTCCATTGGATTAAGGTCAGGACTTTGACTTGGCCATTCCAAAACATTAACTTTATTCTTCTTTAACCATTCTTTGGTAGAACGACTTGTGTGCTTAGGGTCGTTGTCTTGCTGCATGATCCACCTTCTCTTGAGATTCAGTTCATGGACAGATTTCCTGACATTTTCTTTTAGAATTCGCTGGTATAATTCAGAATTCATTGCTCCATGAATGATGGCAAGCCGTCCTGGCCCAGATGCACCAAAACAGGCCCAAACCATGATACTACCACCACGTTTCACAGATGGGACAGGCCTAGACATTAAGCATTTACCACTGGTGGCCCATTGGGCCAGTGGAATTGAAAAGTTACTGGCCCAAATGGAAAATTTGGTGGCCCGAATGCGCGCAGTACCCGAACCACGGCTGCCACAGGCAGCCGCTGCAAGCACCACAGGTTTTTTTCACAGTTGTTATTTTCTGTGCCATTAAGTAGGGACTGCAGATGTAAATTAGCCTAAGGCTAACTCTGGTGTAATGCATCAAATGGCAACATTTATGTTTTTAATTGCACATGGTCCCTTTCAAATAAAATAAAATGAAAAGAGGGGGGTCCGGGGGCCCTCCCCTGGAAAATTTTGATTTGTCAATTCATATTCGTGCATTCTGGTGCATTTAAAGGTGAAATTAATGAAAAGAAGATTATTCATATTTTGCTAACATTATTATATCTTTGTTCGCATTGATATTTTATTGTTTACATTTCTTGTTCTATCAATTTCTTAGTTACATTTAAAAATTTCCTTTGTTCTTGTTCTCTGTTCGTTTAACACATGCCGTTGATTACTGTTTTACATTAACAATTGTTTGTATAAGTTTTAGAATAAGCTAAGTTTTGCCTCACCATGCAACTAACTTGTTTATAGAATAAGCTTTGCCTGTAACCCACCCTGTGTGATGCAGACATATTTTCCTTTTTTGTCATGGTTTCAACTTTGGCTCATATATTCTCAACATTGTAGATATTGAATTCTCACCACTGTAGATATTCTTATAGAAATAGAGGTACAATTAACTTTTTAAATACACCTTTATATAATAGCCACAAGACACACACAGGCCAGTCCCAAGTCTGGATCAAAGGTGAGGGTGGCATACTAACCCTTATCATGCTGGATTTAAATAGGCACTTTTATTGCCCATGAAGAAGTTTTATTTCTTAATTAATAAAATATCATGAGAATCACTGACAAACCATACATTTCCTGAAAGGGTGGACCTTGGGGAATAATCTAGTGAGATTTTTGCAAAGCCTTACCTGCTCAGGGGTGATTTATAATCCTAATTACCTGTTAATAAGCTAATTAACAGGTATGCTCAGGTGAGCCAAAAAGGGGTGAAATGTTGTATTTTTTTAATAAGACAAGATATAAACACCAAATTTTCAGGATACCGTATGTCCTTGGGGGAACTAGTAGTAAATTTTTGCAAATTCAGCTCATTTGCATAAACCGTTGCCATGGCAACAGCAGATACCCTAGCAACTGGGGGTATACTGGGTTTAGCATGGTCTGGTTGTACCAGAGAGGGTCAGAATGGTTATTATTTTTGTTGTAATGAACTAATGTAGACCTAGTTTGGCTATTTTGATAGATTTCATCATCTTTGGATATTTGAATAATATAATGGGATCAGATCTAATTTACCACATTATTTTATCTGTTCTATTTCAGTCATAGCAACCAACATTTATACTTCATTCTTTAATCACTAAAAGTTGATACACGTGTAGCCATATTTCTTGGCAGTGTATCCTGAAATTTTGATATTAATATACAAAGTCTGAATGATTTTACACCATCTGAAGCTAAAGCGCGTGTGTTGAAATGCTGTTTTACGATTTGGCGAGTTGTAAACCGAGCATGACGTTGCGCACTCTGATTGGCTGCCGAGTTCAAAATGAAGCCGTTCATTAACACCCGATAGTTAACTTATGCATGATCGTATTTAAACTGTTTACCTGGCCTTTGGCCAGGTTGGGGAGCGTGGATTTTGAACATATTTCTATTTGAATTTCACCATTCTGATGGTCTCCTTGCCGCAACCGTTTTCGTCTACAAGATGCTATTTTCCTGCCAAAATGACGCTTCCGAACAGCGCTGAACATCTCCAAAGATGCACGAAGACGACACACTCCTGCCGCGGAGCGGAGCGTGACGAAAACAAAGATGACGGACCTCGTATCGAAAAGGTGCATTTTACGAACAATTTCTTCACAATTCTGGGTAAAATATGAGTAATAAAATTTGTTAATTTGTATTAAAACGTACTGGCCCACCCGGGCCACTGTTTGGCCAAATTTAGTGGCCCAAACTGGCCCGAAAGACGTAAAAAACACCGCCGGGCCATCAGGCAAGTGCTAATGTCGAGCCCTGTGAGATAAGGTTCTTATGCTGGAATGCAGTGTTTTCCTTTCTCCAAACATAACATTTCTTATTTAAACCAAAAAGTTCTATTTTGGTCTCATCCGTCCACAAAACATTTTTCCAATAGCCTTCTGGCATGTGATCTTTAGCAAACTGCAGACGAGCAGCAATGTTCTTTTTGGAGAGCAGTGGCTTTCTCCTTGCAACCCTGCCATGCACACCATTGTTGTTCAGTGTGCTCCTGATGGTGGACTAATAAACATTAACATTAGTCAATGTGAGAGAGGCCTTCAGTTGCTTAGAAATTACCCTAGGGTCTTTTGTGACCTCGCCAACTATTACACGCCTTGCTCTTGGAGTGATCTTTGTTGGTCGACCACTCCTGGGGAGGATAACAATGGTCTTGAATTTCCTCTATTTGTACACAATCTGTCTGACTGTGGATTGGTGGAGTCCAAACTCTTTAGAGATGGTTTTGTAACCTTTTCCAGCCTGATGAGCATCAACAAAGCTTTTTCTGAGGTCCTCAGAAATCTCCTTTGTTCGTGCCATGATACATTTCCACAAACGTCTTGTGAAGATCAGACTTTGATAGATTCCTGTTCTTTAAATAAACCAGGGTGCCCACTCACACCTGATTGTCATCCCATTGATTGAAAACACCTGACTCAAATTTCACCTTCAAATTAACTGCTAATCCTAGAGGTTCACATACTTTTGCCACTCACAGATATGTAATATTGGATCATTTTCCGCAATAAATAAATGACCAAATACAATATTTTTGTCTCATTTGTTTAACTGGGTTCTCTTAATCTACTTTTAGGACTTGTGTGAAAATCTGATGATGTTTTCGGTCATATTTATGCAGAAATATAGAAAATTCTAAAGGGTTCACAAACTTTCAAGCACCACTGTAAGGGCGAAATGGCAACAATATCCAGCAGAGAAATCAGACGGCTGGTCCACTCATTCTCCATTTTCTCCATACTGAGGACTCCGCCATTTCTGCTCGGCTCAGGCAATTACTAAAACCTGGGACGGAACGGGACGTCACCGGTTTTAGCAACAACTGTTGGGGAGGTCACTGCCCGAGCGATATGTCACGTCCCGTTCCATCCAGGGTTTTACCAACAACCCTCGGCTCACACTCCGGGAGAACTGGTGCAACTGAACTTACTTTCCTTTAAAAAAAAAAAATAATAAATAAATAAATAAATAAATACTTTCCTTTTCTTGTAGTTTTCTTTTCCTTTAATTGTTGGTACTGCACCCTCTTTCATAATGGGCTTATAGCCAAAGCTCCTTAACAGATCAGAGGTCTCGTACGAGTCCCCAGTAAAATGTGCAGAGCAGAGGAGAGACCACTTCGTAGGCGCCCAGTGTGCCCGTGAACTTCTCGCAAAACGTGTCCAAATCTTTGCAGTTTGAACATTCTTGGGCCATGAATGCAATATAGATCCACCTTCTGTTGTGTTGCTGCACCCACCAGCAACACATCTACGTGGCATGGCAATAAATTTGCTCAAAATGGAGGATCTGAGTTGCAGTCAGCTCTGTGTTTTAGTATAGCGGAAATGGCGATGAGACCGATAGACTTCCTGCTGTAACGTCACGGATGTCAAGGTCATTCACTCAGACTGCAACCTATATGAATCACTTTAATCATAAAAATTACTATATTAGATTTATTGTTAACGCTTAAAACTATTCCTGTGCCATTCTTGAGGTCTCAAGGCATTTATAAACAAAAGTGAGGCCATGGTTCTGCGTATATGCTTTAAGTACTCAAGCACACACATCTTTAATTAGCAAATATAATTAATCTGTCAGTTTTTAAAATCTGTCACTGTGATAATGGCTGTAACTGTAGCCTTGGCAATCAGCTTCTCCAGGTTCATTTTTTTTTTATATCATAACTGTAAGCTGTGGAAGCTCAGCCAAAGCAAGAGATCCAACACCGTGTGAATGAAAGTGCTGCTTTAAGTAAAGAAAAAACAAAGGGTGTCATTCTTTTTATACCACAGCAATTTGCAAATTATTATTAGTTTTGAGTTATTAAAAAAAACTATGTAATTTTTTTAAAAATCAATTTATAGGTCCATCTAAAGTTGTGAATTCTCTGCAAAACAAGTTAGTTCCTGTTATCACTTACATTATAGCAGTTATAAACAATGACATAAATTATTTTGTCCTAAGAATTTCTTGCATTGGACAACTTAAAGTAACAGTTTTACCTCTGACTGTTAAAAACCCCTGACATTGAAGACTCCTTCCAGAAATGTTAAATAAACATGTCCTTATAAAACTTCACCATATTAACAATTATGAACATTTTAGATGGGTTATTTTTTTAAACTCAAAAACACTAACGAAAAAACTGTGTTTAAACAGAGTGTTTAAAGTAAACAGATGGTGAATGGCAGAATAAATTCATGTGTTTATGTATTTTAATTGATATACAGCTGCACTTGATTAATGGCTGCATTGGACTTTTTACAGCCTGATTCACCCGACAGTATCTGGGCTCATAAAAACAGCTCTCACACCATGCTATATGACAGCGCCGTAACATGCCAAATTAATCATAGGAGTTAATCACAGGATCATTTGCACATTTATTTAGCTGCAACGTGAAACATTAGTATAGTCCGAGACTAGCTGTGTTTGATATCTTTACAGCACGATAACTATAACTTAATCTAAAATAGAGTATCATGGTATTATCAATCATTTAAAAATACACAAGTCAGTGGTGCAAATGAAACGAAATATTATTACAAAGTCTCTGTACCAAATCATTGTATATGTAACCTAAACCAAAATTAAACAAAACAAGCAAATTAATGGTTCTTCTTTATTAGAAAAGTATTTTTGAGGATGACTTTTCTGTAAAATCTAGTACATTGTCAGTCTTTATCACATTAATGTTATAAGCTAAAAGACTGGCTTGGCTGTGAGGCAGTATGCAGTACTGTTTAGCCAAAAATAAGGCATTGTTTGGTTTAGTCCTGGTCAGTAATTTTGTGTTCTTCTGCATGTTTGGTGGTTGTTGTATATGATAAAGCTCAGAACATGGCACCAGAGGTAGCAATGTAACATGTTTCCAGCAGTAGCAGATTACACACAGCTGAAATGTTTGCAGTGCATTCACATCCCTATGCAGAGAAATGGAGGTATTGCCATATGATTCAGGGCAAGTCCTGAGGGAAGGGGTGTGATTTTTTTGGAGGGGGAGTCACAGCCAGACACAACAGGGATGAGAACCATGGGAATAAGGAACTTGATCAGGTAGAAAAGTTAATGGGTATTCTGAAAAAGTCAACAGTAAGGTAACTGTCTGATCATACATCATGAAACTGTGATACCATAAGAACTCAATCTAAAAAGAGATGAAAAAGAGCAAACTCATGACATGGCATGCTTCTGTCTGGCTGCCACACAACAGACTGAAAAAAGCAAGTACTCTGTATGTTCTGAATGCTCGTCTGGGACTTATGTGAGACAAGTGTTCTGATGTTGGTGTTGGATCGGCTATCTGTACCTTCTGTGCTGGGGTCAGTATGGGCTACTTTGTTATGGTGATGGAGGTCTCATAGAGGTCGTGGGGAGCAACAAAAGCAGCGCTTGTACCAGTCATGCAGGTCAAACTCAACCAAGCAACCCTGCCTGCTGAATTTCTGCACAGGAAATTGCCAACAAAGGCCTTTTTAGGTACACACAATTAGCTGGGCACTCAAGGGGCATGTGTGAGCACTTAAGACATACACACGCACACACACACACACACACACACACACACACACATGGATGCATGCACCGATGCACGCTTAAGCACTTCTCAAGGTTTTCAAGTGAAAAATCCATGTGAGCCAAAGCAAAATGGGATTAGCTGCTAATCTAGCTGGCAGAACACATGAGAATACAGAGGCGGCTAATATGAGAAGAGACAGAGCGTCTAGCCTATCAGATAAGCTACAGCAAGGATTTAGGTGGCTTTCTCTTTCTCAGCAGCTGGGGAGAGAAAGAAAACACACTAAAATACAGTGATTGTGTTGATAGTCACACTCTTGATGTGTTGTTTCCATACTCCCAAATGAGGAAGAAACACACACACACACATACTTGCCTTATTATCTTTGTGGGGACCATTCACTGATATAATTAAAGGAACTTTTAATGATCGAATCTAATATTATATGATATATGATATGATATGATATGATATGATATGATATGATATGATATGATATATGATACACACATGGTGGGGGGTGGACCCCCAGACTGTAATCACTAGCAGAGCTGGTGTTTATTTATATGCTCATACAATGCAAACGCCTCGCCATGATGTTTATTTAAGCAGCTAATGGCCCAAAAGTTCCGGAAACCCGAGTCACTCAATCCACCATGAACACACTGACTGAACGCTCTTTTTGTCTTTATCGATGTGTTGATTGTTCCAATAGAAAAAGTTAAATGACGAACTGCCTGGCAAGAAATGAGCCAAGCTTTTTCCATTCACATGAAGCTTGAGCAGATGTGTTGAAAGCTCCTGTATGGGCTAGAGAGATGTGTCAGGTATTATTAGTGTATTTGCTCTTGCCTAAATCATTACACGTTGTTGGCTCTGTATGTGTTCCTATGTTCAGTTGTTTTGCATTTTACTGCACTTTTTTATTGTATATTAGTGATTTTACATGCAATACATGAGAATAAAAACTTACAGAACTTTCTGGCAATAGATTAACCCAAAGTATTATTGAATTATTTGACATGTATGAGACACAGTGATTAATCAAGATGCACTCATACATCTCCATTTAAAAATTCTATTTCACTTTAATAACAAATTTGACAGAAAAACATCTTATATTTCTCATCCCATGGAACCCATTCAGAAAGATTATTTAAAATTATCTTTTGAATTTTATATCACATGACGTGCACAGCTAATGAAAAATCCATACTGTTTTGTCTAATTATATTGTCATTGCAATGTCTTTTTTTTTGTTTTATGTTATAAAGACAACAGTGGAGAAAGGTTCTAGGGCACTGCTGCGTTTTTATCTGAGGTGATTTTAATATGTGTAATGGCTGCCATGCAGTGTTGCACATATTTTAATCATCAATTAAATTCATTCATTGAAATGAAAAATTGGATCAGTGCATCTCTAGGGCTTATTTCCCTCATCTCTTTATGCAAAACTACTTCAACAACTGACCTTCATGCCAAAATAGCCCCAGATGTATTTTTACCTTTACGTACACAACGAAACCTAGACCTTGAACCAAGAACTTGACAGTAAATGCCAAAACAGCAATCTATCATGGATGACAGGTCAAAGGTAGAACTATGCACTTATTCATCAAGAATCATTTGGTTAAGTGGTGTTTCTACACAAACACTTTAACAGGACACAGACATTTAATTTGAAGAGCCTCAGGAGAGGATAGCACATGATTCACTATCGGGATATCAGATATCACGCAGTTAGCACTTTTTCACTCAAAACACCACCAGCATGACTTGTAAAAATGCCTGTGGGTTTTATGCAGTCATGGATATGAGCAAGCTCCTCTCTCCGGTTTTTCTTTTTTCACACCAGCTGTCTTGTGCAGATTGGAGTTCTTTTGGCAAACACAGCAATTCAATTAGCACCTGAAAGATAGCAGATTCCTCATGGGTAATTGTGTCATGTTTTTGTGCTTTCTAATTGGAGGGTTTGGTGATGAGCTTAAAGTTGAACATGGCCTTCATCAGCATCTGTGTGATCACTGTCCGATATTCCATTCTCACTTTGTTTGTTTGCAGGCTTCCTTGGCAGTGATTGCATGCAGCAGGTCCGGAAATGAAGGAGGTGCCGATTACGACTAAGCTGGATATGTCTGCCTCTCATTTATCACTTTGAGGAAAGAGAGTGTTAACAAACAACATTCAGATTACTTCAGCTATCAGGTATCTGCACTTTCATTAACACGCTACAACCACCATTAAGTCTGTAATGTGAATGGAGTACTCTGGCAGCTTACAGTTACAGACAATGAGGGATGTAATGAGTAAGAACTAGCCTCTCATTATAAAACCAGAAAGAAGAGCAGTAATATTAAGGATGTAAATTGGCCACAGCCTGCAGGCCAGTGGGGGAGATTTGTTCAGAGCTCATTGACTGCTTAAGACTGAATTGACTTCTTCCTGACACTGCAAATCTCTCTGCCATGCACGGTTATTCGAGGAGCGCCAGCAGCTAACAGTGCTGAAGACTGACCTCAGTTACCACACACACACACACTTATTTGGACTCCAAAAATACACCCAACATGACCTCACACTAAAAGCCAACACTGGGCATTGGATAAAGAGTTCATTGCCCAGACAAACCTAAATTGCTTTTAATCCCATTCGGACCTGCAGTATGATTTAAGGTACTACAACTGTAAGTGCTTAACTACGAGGAGGGTGATTTTGAACCAGTAGAAACCCCTCAGAAATAATATTTCACTTAACAAAGCATTTCATTAAATCAATAATGTAATAGCAAAAACTGGCTCCATGGTTTGTGTTATTATTGTGTTGTTTACATGCTGCTTAAAAGACAAATATAATATGTAATAAATAAAACAGTGTCAGGAAAAGAATCAGTGTCAGGGTGGTTACTGATACCTACAATGGCATATTGCATTACATTACAGGCATTTAGCAGACATTCCTATCCAGAGCAATGTACAACATACCCAGAGCAGCTTGGGTAGCAGTTGGGGGTTAGATGCCTTGCTCAAGGGCACTTCAGCCATTCCTGCTAGTCCAGAGAATCAAACTGGTAACCTTTTGGTCCCAAAGCTGCTTCTCTAATCATTAGGCCATGGCTTCCCCTATATTAGGGCCATTGTAGGTAAAAAAAAAAAAAAACAGAGCTGAGGCAAGGGATAATATTCCCAGGAAGAAACAAAACCCTCAGACTTTCTGACATTAATGCTGGAATTTATGAGAAAAAACTCAGATATTCTCTGAGATTAAAAGATTACAGTATAAAATTATGAGGGAAAAAACCCTCAGAAATTCCCAGATTAAAAAGTCACAAATTTATGAGAATAAAACTTGGAAAATAGACTGTTGTTGTGGGGTTTTTTGTTTGTTTGTTTGTTTGTTTGTTTGTTTGTTTGTTTGTCAAGGAATCAGATGGCTTCACTTTGCAAGGTTGGACTAACATCAGCACACCACAGATGCCACAGCTCGATCCTGCTTAATCACTATATATAGAAGAATAAAGCACTAAGAGATTTTAAACTACATTTCCGAGAATGTACTGCAGCCGGGAAGCCAGAAAACACATGATTTATTGTTGTACTTCCTGGATACAACAGGAGGTGAATGTATAAATTGTGCAGTTTTATATATCTTTGTTTGTCTTTTTTGTCTTAGCTGTTTATAAATGTGTAATTATTGTGCAAAAGCAGTTTCCCATTACTTTCAGCGCATGGATTCTTCTCATCGGCCCAAAGCTCTGTTCCTTTGAAACAGCTGAGCTGAGAGTTATAGGAAATACAGGCTTTTCTGCTGGATCATAGGCGTTGCCACCATTGAAAGTGAAGGGGACGTGTCCACTTCACATTTCATAATTCTTCGTTTGGACCCCCCCACATTAAACATGAAATATTAGTTCACCCAGTGTAATTTCTATTGCTTTGTGAAATAATCCATTCCACTTGATCGATAAGAGAATACACATACCACTGAAAATCCACTCCAGGTTTTCCGGGTGTTACCTACAACAACTCACCGCACGCGAGTGAAGTGAATCTCAGTGCAAGCAGAGAAATGTTGGTGCAGCTGCTCGAAAGTGGAGGAGGTAACGCCAGCCCCACTGCCACCTCACAATGTCTAGCTTTTGCTAAAACCTTATTCTTTTGTGATATGCCCTCAGAATTAACCCTAGGCCATGTTAAATTAATGTTCAACTAAACAATGAAATAAGCTTAGCCTAATGGGGTATTCTTGGTTGATGATGAATTGTTTGCAGTATTTGCTCCCTCCCCAGACACAATGGACATAAGAAAATTCTTTACAAAGAAGCGGAAAGTAAGTCAAAATTTCCCCACAGGAGAGGGTTTTTTTTTGTCCCAATGGAAATGTTAGGCAGTTAGCTGGCTAGTCAATGTTAGGAGATGTATCAGCTAGCTTAATGTTAGCTATCATTTAACTCAAACCCAGTAGGTCTGCCTTATTGTAATGCCAAGAATGAGGTCAAGTCTGCTCTGATGATATTTATTGATTCCCTGTTGTGATTTGAAGAAGTTGTGATTTGAAGAAACTGGTCTTTGCCAGTTTTCTGGAAAGTAACATGGGAAATCAGTGTATGGGGAAGGAATAGTAGAAAGGGAAGGAATAGTAGAAAGGAAACCAATGGAGAGAGATGGATGTTATTCCAGGTGGATTGTGAAGGAAAGGGGGATAAAAGTTATGAAGTGGTAGAAATTGTGGTGGCACCAATGTAAGAAGGAGTTATGTCTATAAATGTATTTGTTATATTAATCTGTAAATGTTACTGTCATACCACCATTGCATGTAGGTTGAGAAAACTGCACTTGTTCATTGTGTGAAGTTATCTTTTATGTGTCATTGCTTGACACAGTGTAATTTTGTGTTATGAAGACTGCATGATGCCATGCCATTTTTGTTATGAGTATCACTAAATCGGAAAAAAGTAAAATGCACCCACTAAAGTCACTGTTGGTGGTTAACAAAATTGCACCTGTTCATGGTGTGAAGTTATTTTTATGAGTCACCGTTGCCTGACACAGTGTGATTTTGTGTTATGAATTTTGCATGATGCCGTGTCATACCTGTTCATTGTGTGAAATTATGAATATTCTTATTTTTAAACATACAGTTGAGTGTCACTATTGCTTGGCACAGTGGCATGTTGTATTACATCTAAAACTAAATAAAAAAGGAAACACAAAATAAAAAGTAAAATGCACCCATGAAGTCATTGTTGGTGATAAATTGTGTCACATTCATCTCATTATCTTAGGCACAGCAGTGGGTTTAAAAACAGGCTGATGAATATATGGACTAGTTGAATGAGGACTTATTATTGAGTCTCTAAAATAGTCAATGAATTAAGTGACTTTTGTAGGTAAAATCAGGTGTATAACAACCTGTTAAAAATACACCAGAATGCAGGAAATGGCATCTAATTAATTAAAAATGTTCTGGGGGAGGACCCCCAGACCCCCCACCAGTGTGTGTCCCCCACATTAAAAATGCTTCTGACGCCCCTGTGCTGGATCATGTAACTTCTGACTTCTTAATCAATGGGAATTTCTGTACTTTTAATATTAAATTTCTGCATTTTTTTTTAAATTATAAATCTTTTGATTTTGACCTCAGAAATTCTGATTTCACTCTTGGAATATAACCCCCTCCCCAAACTTTTTTTTTTTTAAACCTACAATGGCCCTAATATGCTGTCACAGGTACCACTCCACAGTAGATTATTTTCCTCTCATCCATCTTATCGTACAGTAATTAGCAGACGTTAAAATTTTTTTATTTATTAAAAATGACACATCATCCATTTACAGCTAACATGTTCCTTAAATACCATCACTTCTGTTACAGCAGCTATAAACAGTTTTTTCACCAGCCATTTTCTTTCACCATTCATTTTCTTTTTCTTGAAAACCAAAAAGAACCTACAGCTTGTCAGTGTTACCGAGAAACCACAAAGCATGAAAACTCTGTCATTCTCTAATATTAACCTCCACAAAAAGTTGTATACCATATAGTTTATGTTTTGTTTTGGTTTTTTACATGATAGAATTTAGTTTTATGTCTTAAAACATACAGGTGAAAGACGCCAAAATAGGATTTGAGAAACTGCTAGACATCACAGTTCATCCATTATGGTGAGTGTGTCTGAGTGTGAATAGACAAATGGCTTAAAATAGAAGCTCTGAAGCGTTTTTTTCATAATAACTGCAACTTCAGTGCGATGTGAACACACTATTGCTCTGTCCACAAACAAAGATGCTGGATGACAACTGATCTGAGTGATTAACACACTAATCAGCACAACATACTGTTTGTTTTTCTACCAATTTACCTGAAAGAAATTATCCAGATTAGCAAACCAGTGCTCACTGGTTAATCAAATACTTCTAGTTTTACAACAGTGAAAGAAATGAGCAGCAGCAGTGCTCTAAAACAACATGGAATTTCCAGAAATATGATATGATATGTATTGTACTTTTTTTTTAACAAAAGGAAGCAAAGCCAGGAAAAACAGCTTTACTTTGCAGGTTCAATGTGCCCTTGCTAAGCACGAATCAACATGAATTATTACTTCAGGATAATCAGACAGATTTTGTGCACATGCTCCAAGAGACATAAAACATTCTAAATGCATCATAAACATCTCAGAGCAGAGCAGCGATTAGCTCAGGCTGGAGCCTCTTCATTCGTGGGGGTTAATGCACTACTGCACAGTATGGGGCAGGAACTCAAAGCAATGTGAGTGTGACCCTGGATCATAAACCTCAAGATCTAACATTGCACCACTGCCATGGGGTCAGCTTCTGCTTCTTTCTTCTGTATCACAAATTCTGTTTCACAAATTCTGTGGTTTATCGTCTTGGTGCACAGAAAGCCAGAAATTATGGGGTTCAGGTTCGTCTGTATTCTAGAGTATAACAATAAATTAAAGTGTATATTTTGTGTCTTATTTCAATACTTCAATATCCAGGCTTATACCACAGTGCTCGAATCTGATGAATCAAAAAGAAAAGTGTAGATTAATTTTCTATAAGCTCTGAAAGTGGTGCAGCTGCAAATCACCGGTTTATATTAATGTGTTCATTATGATACATTAGCATTCCTATAATAACAGATGATTTACAAGAACTTGTGTGGCAGGTGCTCTGCATAATCCAAGACTAATAAACAGGTTAAAATAAGATTATGTTTAAAAGAATTAAATAATAGAAATATTTAATCTTAAACATAGCAATGTTTTCACTTTCTTCTATAAAAAGATTATTTTTTGTCTTAACTTCAAGAGAGAAAAAAGGGGAGGTTGGTGAGGGAACTGTTTATAGATTCTATAACATAATTTGTTTTGCAAGTGTCCCATAACTATAAATAAGAAAAAAAAACAACAATGTGCCGTTTATTAATAAATTAAAAAATGTAACTGCTGTTGAAGTACTGCAGGATAAGCAGAATGAAAAAGGTCTGGGCATGCTGTTATAGGAAAATAATCAACTTCACAGTAGTAAGTGTAACTCCACTTCATCACACCACCCTGTTACTGATCATTTACCTGTAAGAGAATGGTGTGTTTTGTTTTATTCCTATGTTATGCAGTGCTGCTTGAAAGTTTGTGAACCCTTTAGAATTTTCTATATTTCTGCATAAATATGACCGAAAACATCATCAGATTTTCACACAAGTCCTAAAAGTAGATAAAGAGAACCCAGTTAAACAAATGAGACAAAAATATTATACTTAATCATTTATTTATTGAGGAAAATGATCCAATATTGCATATCTGTGAATGGCAAAAGTATGTGAACCTCTAGGATTAGCAGTTAATTTGAAGGTGAAATTAGAATCAGGTGTTTTCAGTCAATGGGATGACAATCAGGTGTGAGTGGGCACCCTGTTTTATTTAAAGAACAGGGATCTATCAACATCTGATCTTCACAACACATGTTTGTGGAAGTGTACCATGGCACGAACAAAGGAGATTTCTGAGGACCTCTGAAAAAGTGTAGTTAATGCTCATCAGGCTGAAAAAGATTACAAATCCATCTCTAAAGGGTTTGGACTCCACCAATCCACAGTCAGACAGATTGTGTGCAAATGGAGAAAATTCAAGACCACTGTTACCCTCCCCAGGAGTGGTCAACCAACAAAGATCACTCCAAGAGCAAAGCATGTAATAGTCGGCGAGGTCACAAAGGACCCCAGGGTAACTTCTAAGCACCTGAAGGCCTCTCTCACATTGGCTAATGTTAATGTTCATGAGTCCACCATCAGGAGAACACTGAACAACAATGGTGTGCATGGCAGGGTTGCAAGGAGAAAGCCACTGCTCTCCAAAAAGAACATTGCTGCTCGTCTGCAGTTTGCTAAATATCACGTGGACAAGCCAGAAGGCTATTGGAAAAATGTTTTGTGGATGGATGAGACCAAAATAGAACTTTATGGTTTCAATGAGAAGTGTTATGTTTGGAGTAAGGAAAACACTGCATTCCAGCATAAGAACCTTATCCCATCTGTGAAACATGGTGGTGGTAGTATCATGGTTTGGGCCTGTGCTGCTCCATCTAGGCCAGGACGGCTTGCCATCATTGATGGAATAATGAATTCTGAATTATACCAGCGAATTCTAAAAGAAAATGTCAGGACATCTGTTGATGAACTGAATCTCAAGAGAAGGTGGACCATGCAGCAAGACAACTAGCCTGGGCCCGCCTATCCTAAGCATGACGCAACACGAGGGCCTGTTCCGAGCTTAGTCTGGCCAGGCAGGCTATCTACAGCATTTCCAAGCTCCCGAAAAATCGGGACCCAATCAACTTTGAGCATCTTCAACGGCCCTGGATAGAGGCGTATTCAAGGCAGTGACGTAGTAGAACTGCGACCGGAAGCCATAGATTGTTTATAGAATCTATGCCGGAAGTGCTTCATTCACATCACGAACATGGAGCAGCGGCAAGCCTTTAACACAGCGGTAGATGCTGTATTGAAAGCATTCAACGGGAAGTTCTCATTGAAAACGGAGCAAAGAGCAGCCCTGGAGGTATTTATCTTCTTCCTGTTACTCAAGCAGTTTCCGTCGCGTCACACACGTCAGAGGAAAGAGTGATGTGACTGGATTAAGCTTCGTCACAGCCTTTTCTGGCTTCGACCAGTAGCAAACTGAGGCATTTCAGGGAGGCGGGTCAACCACGGGCTCTGGGAAACGGTTTGGCTTAATTGAGGTATTTCACCTGACGTCACTGGGTCACGTGACGCCCCGGTGTCCGCCATTTTGAACGTCAAGCTACATACTAACGCTGCAGACAGAGAGGGAGAACCGGCTTGAAAAAAACGTGTTACAGACACCTAGAATAGATTAATTTGTCAGTAAGCACTCTATAAATAACCATGGTGTTTGCTTGTTGTGCTGTGGGCTGCCACAACAGACAGGGACAGCGTGCAGGACGCTCCTTTTACCAGTTTCTAGTGATGGGAATTTCGGCTCTTTTTCGGGAGCCGGCTCTTTTGGCTCTTCTTACTATAAGGAGCCGGCTCTTTCAGCTCCCAAACAGCTCCCGAGATTTTATTTTTTATTTAATTGCTGCAATTAACTAGTTAATTAATTACATTATTCATATTTTATCAATAGGATGTTTTCCATTTTATTTTTTAGTTTTTGTAGCCA
Organism: Neoarius graeffei; assembly: GCF_027579695.1. Lineage (NCBI taxonomy): Eukaryota > Metazoa > Chordata > Actinopteri > Siluriformes > Ariidae > Neoarius > Neoarius graeffei. The sequence continues at coordinate 45,708,297 of NC_083580.1, forward strand.
TTGTAAAGCTTTGTAAAGTATAGCAGTGTAACAATGTTCTAGCTATAGAAATAAAACTTACCAATTAATAAATTATTTTCTCACAAACATAATGCAAAACTGTGTTATATTACCAATATAAAATACACAGCTGATTTTCCCCTCCTCAGGTGCCTCACAGACTCCTCTCCCCTGCGCTCCACAGCTTTAAGCATTACACCAATTTTCGTATTTTCGCAGCTGTGAATGACATCAACCCCCCCAACCAAAAAAAGTAGGCGTACACCATGCTACTTTTTTTCCTTTGAATGGTAATAGACAACACAAAGACGCAATCAGACAGCAACTTTTTTTGTGAAAGTATCTCTCTCTGAGGAACCTACGGACAAAAAAATAATTCGGCTCCCCAACTCGGCTCCCACCGAAGAGCCGGCTCCCGTCGTTCACTTCAAAGAGCCGGCTCTTTGAACCGGATCGTTCGCGACCGACACATCACTACCGGTTTACTACTGACCCAGACAAGAGGGATTACAGCTGTGAAAAGACAGGATTGGGAGCCAACAGAGTACTCCAGACTTTGCAGTGATCATTTCATTTCAGGTTAGTTTATCAGTTAACGCAATTTTGATAAAATATATAGCAAAAAGTAAATGGGTCAGTGTTTGTTAACCCATCTGAGCAGTGAAACAAGGCAGTGTTAATTTGTCTAGGGTTGCATGTAGCAGACATCAGACATAAAACGCAATAACAGAGGCTAGAAAGAAACGGGACACAGAAATAAACAGGGAAATTAAGTAAAAAGAAAGAAAGAAAAAAAAGAAAAGAGCGCGGATCTCCAAACACATGAGAAGCCTATCTTACGCACATATCACGCGGACTCCACACACGCATCGCGTCTGAAGTCATAACTCATCAGGGGAAATCGTGTCCGCATTGGCATATTCAAAAAACAACCTCGCGTCAACAATGATACCACACGCAAGAAAAAAAAAAAAAAGTCAGGCTACTCAACAACCAACCTGGCAGCAGCAGTCGTTGTCATGTAAACACAACACTTCGGATATGCAAATGCTTCCCGTTACACACGATTGCTATGTCAATAAACATCATTTTGCCAATATTTTAGAGACCCCCCAACATTTCCCAAATCATGTTTTCAAAGGATCTCATGTCTGTTTCAGGGGATCTCGGATCCCCCGAGTAACAAGACAGTGTTGTGTACATAGCCTACCTTGTACCGTTTCAAACTGCTGGGGTCCTCCTTCATCAAATTGTTGACTTCTGTCGACAACCTTGGCTCCATACCAAGGCTGGGTACAGTGTTTGTGATAAAAGACAGATCCAATTTAACACGAATCACAGCTTACTTTCTTGTTAAAATGTGCAAAGGTCTCCACCATCTCATACTGCCTTGCACTGAAGGACTTAAGCGTGCCGTCCAAAATGGCTGCATCACGTGACTTGGTCACGTGGGTGACATACCTCAATAGCTTGGCCAGACCAAATGCTCGGAGAGCTCTGAAGTCGCGTTAGCCAGGCTACAAGACAACGACCCTAAGCACTCAAGTCGTTCTACCAATGAATGGTTAAAGAAGAATAAAGTTAATGTTTTGTAATGGTCAAGTCAAAGTCCTGACCTTAATCCAATGGAAATGTTGTGGAAGGACCTGAAGTGAGCAGTTCATGTGAGGAAACCCACCAACATCCCAGAGTTGAAGCTGTTCTGTACGGAGGAATGGGCTAAAATTATTCCAAGCCAGTGTGCAGGACTGATCAACAGTTACCAGAAACGTTTAGTCGTAGTTATTGCTGCACAAGGGGGTCACACCATATACTGAAAGCAAAGGGTCACATACTTTTGTCACTCACAGATATGTAATATTGGATCATTTTCCTCAATAAATAAATGATTAAGTATAATTATTTTTGTCTCATTTCTTTAACTGGGTTCTCTTTATCTACTTTTAGGACTTGTGTGAAAATCTGATGATGTTTTAGGTCATATTTATGCAGAAATATAGAAAATTCTAAAGGGTTCACAAACTTTCAAGCAGCACTTTCAAGCCTTACTCGAAAGTGAGGCGGCAGCCATTTTATATATATATATATATATATATATATATATATATATATATATATATATATATATATAAAATGGCTGCCTCCTCGCTTTCGAGTAAGGCCATCGCTCGTAGTTACAAAAAGATTCATTGATGATGAGAACGGATATGGCTTTTAAGCCCTGCTAGTGATTTAAACTGTCTTGCACATATTGCGCATTGTTGAGACTTGTTTAAATTGGCTACTGGTGGTGGCATCTGGTTACCATGAATCTTAGCATGTCTTTTCAAACCACCTGCTGACCTGCATTCTTTACTGGGTTCTCTTTATCTACTTTTAGGACTTGTGTGAAAATCTGATGATGTTTAGGTCATATTTATGCAGAAATATAGAAAATTCTAAAGGGTTCACAAACTTTCAAGCACTACTGTATTTTATTTCTTACTCTTCAACCGAGTAGCAGGGTTGCATTCACGAGAGCTACATTTCCTCTTCTAAGCTTTACACCATTTACACTGCTAATCTATTAAGTTGCATATTTTATGTGAAGCAGTTGGAGCACAGCTTTCTTGAGGTTATGGCCAACAAGTCTGCTCTGCACAACACTGTCCTGAGACACACACACACACAAAAGGAAAACCTGAACTTTTAATTGTTATTTTCTGGTTTCTGTGAAATGAATGCAAATGAATGAGTACTTTCGTTTGTCTGTTTATGTGGGTGGTGAATAACAGTTCATTACCTGTTTCTCAGTTTTTCCCATCACTCTCTCTCTCTCTCTCTCTCTCGCTCACACACACACATTAAATTGCATGTAGCATGTTTAATGAGGTCTGAAGCTGCTGTTGCCACACCTCTTTTTCAGGGCTGAAGTCCCCACAACGGAGCTGATTCTAATGGAATCAGTAAATACTCGTGACCCAGAGACAGTTCTTAAAGACAACTGACCAATTTCTTTTGTTTAATTCCACGTTTGTCTTTTACTTAATTGTGTTTTGCAAACTTCTTTCAACTGTTACTTATAATTAAAATAGGGGTGACATCAGTCATTGTATAGCTCTCACATAGTTCACTTTAAGGTGCGCTACAACCCCAATTCCAAAAAAGTTGGAATACTGTGTAAAACATAAATAAAAATAGAATGTGAAGATATGCAAATCATGGAAACCCTATATTTCATTGAAAATAGCACAAAGACAATATATCAAATGTTGAAACTGAGAAATTTATTTCAACTTTTGAAAAATATTTTGAAAAAAATATATGCTCATTTTGAATTTGATGTCAGCAACATTTTTCAGAAAAGTTGGGATGGGGCAACAAAAGACTGAAAAAGTTGTGTAATGCTAAAAAAAATGGTTAATTAGCAACAGGTCAGTAACATGATTAAATAAAAAGTGCATCCCTGAATCTCTCAGAAGTAAAGATGGGGAGGGGTTCACCGCTCTGTGAAAGACTACGTGGGCAAACAGTGCAACAATTTAAGAATAACATTCTTCAATGTAAAATTGCAAAGAATTTGGGGATCACGTCATCTGTGGTACATAATATCATTAAAAGATTCAGAGAATCTGGAGAAATCTCTGTATGCAAGAGACAAGGCTGAAAACTGACATTGGATGCCTGTGATCTTCAGGCCCTCAGATGACACTGCATTAAAAGCAGACACGTGTCTGTAGTGGAAATCACTGTATGGGCTCAGGAACACTTCAGAAAACCATTGTCTATGAAAACAGTTCATTACTGCATCCACAAATGCAAGTTAAAACCAGATATAAACAATATCCAGAAACACCGCCACCTTCTCTAGGCCCAAGCTCTTTTTCAATGGACTGAGGCGAAATGGAAAATTGTCCTGAGGTCTGACGGATAAAAAGTAGAAATTCTTTTGATAAATCATGAACACCATGTCCTCTAGGCGAAAGAAGAGAGGGACGATCCAGCTTGTTATCAGTGCACAGTTCAAAAGCCAGCATCTGTGATGGTATGAGGGTGCATTAGCGCACATGACGTGGGTAGGTTGCACATCTGGGAAGGCATCATTAATGCTGAATGATATATACACATTTCAGAACAATATGCTGCCATCCAGACAAAATCTTTTTCAGGGAAGGCCTTCCTTCTTTCAGCAAGACAATGCCAAACCGCTTTATGCACATATTAAAACTGCATGGCTCCGTAGTAGAAGAGTCCGGGTGCTAAAATGGCCTGCCTGCAGTCCAGACCTGTCTCCCATTTAAAACATTTGGTGCATTATGAAGCACAAAATATGACAAAGGAGACCCTGAACTGTTGAGCAACTGAAATTATATATGAGGCAAGAATGGGACAATATTTCTCTTTCAAAACTACAGCAATTGGTTTCCTCAGTTCCCAGACGTTTACAGAGTATTGTTAAAAGTAGAGGTGATGCAACGCAGTGGTAAACATGTCCCTGTCCCAACTTTGTTGAAACGTGTTGTTGACATCAAATTCAAAATGAGCATATATTAAAAAATAAATAAAAAAAAATAAAATAAATAAATAAATTTGCTCAGTTTCAACATCTGATATGTTGTCTTTGTACTATTTTCAATAAAATATAAGGTTTCCATGATTTGAAATTTATCACATTCTGTTTTTATTTACAGTTTACACAGCCTCCCAACTTTTTTGGAATTGGGGTTGTTCATTACTATGATTTTTCTGAGTAATGTTATTCATCTGATTTTGTGAAGTTTAACTTGTGATATTCATCTGATTTAATGTTGTTTATTCATCTGATTTAGCATCTCATCTCATTATCTCTAGCCGCTTTATCCTGTTCTACAGGGTCGCAGGCAAGCTGGAGCCTATCCCAGCTGACTACGGGCGAAAGGCAGGGTACACCCTGGACAAGTCGCCAGGTCATCACAGGGCTGACACATAGACACAGACAACCATTCACAATTTAGAGTCACCAGTTAACCTAACCTGCATGTCTTTGGACTGTGGGGGAAACCGGAGCACCTGGAGGAAACCCATGCGGACACGGGGAGAACATGCAAACTCCACACAGAAAGGCCCTCACCAGCCACGGGGCTCGAACCCGGACCTTCTTGCTGTGAGGCAACAGCGCTAACCACTACACCACCGTGCCGCCCCTCTGATTTAGCATAGTCTAGCTAATTATATTTGTCTGATTTTTTTTTTCAAGTCCAGCTAGATATATTCATCTCATTTGGTGTAGTTTAGCTTGATATATTTCTCTGCTTTTTGTGTCACAAAAAAAAAAAAATCATACTCAGGTATGGACTTTAGCAAGCAAACTATGTGTAAAGCTACAAGACAGTGACAAAATGGAGCCAATATTCATGTATTCATTTATTCATCTTCAGTAACTGCTTTATCCTGGCTATGGTAGATCCAAAGTCTATCCCAAGAATACTGTGAGCGAGGCAGGAATACACCCCAGATGGGATGCCCATTAATTTCATAAGGCCAAGATATCACATAAATACAAATTGAATAATAGTGTGTTAAAAACTGCATGTTGTCTTTCAAGCATTGCTGCAGCATAGATCTTTTTATGTGGATAGATCTTTATTGTGAATCTAGATATTAGTTTAACTCGTAGACTTTTCACTAATTTGCTGGCCAAAATAGCAATTATTTAGATACAGAAAATAAAAAGGAATGAAGCACAAGCCATTTTGTTATTTATAGACTACACAAACATATAATTTGTATGAAAGGGTTTATTGAGTAACATATCTCATTAACTGGGCTTGTATTGAATCTGGAGGTCTGTAATCATACATAACACAAGGCAATGTAAAAGGCTTTTCTGTAGGTCTGAAAGGGTTAAAGGCTTACAAACAGGGCAGGACTTGCCACATCTGATAAGTGTAATAGCAGAGCAATGTGCACTGTTAGCAATGTTAGCTGTAGCGTCTCCACCCTGTCTGCACCCACATTTCCACCACAAATAAAATGAGTGACTGTCGACTGTGTGAGTGTGGGGACTCAAATTAAAATCATGCATTGCCTTGCAATCATCTGAAGAGCATCTGGATGCACTGATAATCTCTGCGCCATATCAACCTCACACAGGAAGTGACGTCAAAAAACAAGACAGCAGTAATGAGAAGAACAGGACTTGCAAAATTGAGGAAGGCAAAGTGGTATAATTAAAAATATGAGTCATGTACTGCACGGGGAACAGTGAGTATGGTGTTGAGCATGCAGAGGCTGCTGGGAAAGAGCACAAGCATAGACGATAGATTATTATCAGTTCAGCAGGGTCACCAGAGGACGGAAATTCGATATCTGATTTCATCTTAAATAAATTGCTCTGCCACTTTATATCCGTATACAGTGGATTTGACTGTAGATCACATTCCTCACTGCCACAGTGTATTTATTGCCATGTCTATTGTAGTTCATATCTTGTGCTTAATAATGTTTGTTCTCAATGTTATCCCTCTGCCCCGCTTGTGTAACTACACTGTCTACATACATCACATGCTGAATGTTGATCAAAACCAGAACTGGACCAAAAAGCACTTTATTTTATTCTGTGCCTCAGTAAGAATGTGGGATGTAGCCAACAATTTTTGTCAGAATACATATTTAAAATGACAGGCAATTATCAAGATACACTATATGTTCTTGTTATTTTACATTTTTATTTCTTCTATTTTTCTTAAAATAATTAAGTCGGGAGGGATTCACCTGGGTCTGCTATACTGGACTGCCATGCCACATCTTTGATTATTATAGTTTGGTGATTGAAGACTTTACCTCTGGACTAGTGACATTGTTATCGTCGTGCTTACACTCATTTGATCTGACAACTGGGCGTCGCTGTTTGTTGACATTTTGAGTTTGTGTTCTGTGCTAAAACCCATCAACGCAGCTGGAATATTTCATCTCAGGACTCTTTGGATTTTGTAATCACTTGGATCTCTCTACCACAGACAGGATTAGCGCTTCATTCTGGATATAACAGTGACGGACTTTAAGCATCCCAGGCTAGTGAAATAATTTTGTATTGTACTATTTTTATTTTTGTGTAGACTGTGTAGTTGTTTAATTTGTTCTTGTTAATAAACATTGTTAAGTTTAAATTAGTTTTGCTGCATATTCTGGCTCACACACATTTTGGTCTAGGATAATCTAGAATATTCTAAGATATCATCTGAGCAGTGACATTTACTGCATTTTAGTCCGTTACACATGTAGGAGTGTAGGATGAAGCCAAAAACTGTATATAATTTTACAAATAAAATAATAGATAGATAGATAGATAGATAGATAGATAGATAGATAGATAGATAGATAGATAGATAGATAGATAGATAGATAGATAATTATATATTTTTAAGGATGAGCAATTATACATTTTCTTTATACAAGTTTTAAATTAATACTAAAGAAGTTACTTTTATAAACCTTGAATTTTAAAATTTATTTGTAAAGACATGAACCATGATTAAAAAAAAAGCCAAATTACAAACATGTATCCTATTCAGAACGCCTTATAAGTCACTTTACAATTCCACATAACCAAATGATGAATCTACCTCATGATCCCAACAGTTCTGCAACTTCAATACACAACCACCAAGGTACTGGAATAGAACTGAACTGAAATAACATCTGAGCAGGTAAAAGAGGCTGAGAACACAACTAAGCCTGGATTCTGGCCAAATGTGAGCCATATTATCCCTCAGATATCCAGTAGCCAGCCTTATAACATATTCAGTGACCAAAATGGTGGCAAAAATGAAACATAGTGTTCTAGGACTGATACCTCATTTCCACCACCAAGGTTCCTGTTCCTAGTCTGAGGACATTTTCATATATAAAGTGTTTAGAAAATGGATTCCTGGTGTGTTCTTCCCCTCAGTGATATTATTCTGTAGATGTGAGCTGCTTCTGTGAAACTGAGACACAACATACAAACATACAGACAAAGGACAAAGCTGTGGAACTGCAGAAATGCTATCTGCTTTGAAGACTAAATGTGATCAAAATTAAATGTGATAAAGGAAAATCTTTTAAGCTAGTTATTTTTATAAACAGCAAATTATTTATTTAGTGCCGACTCTGTGTTCTCTGTGCTCTAGTGATTTTTGCAATGTCTATGTGCATTTGCTAAAATGTAAACATAAGTTTTATGAATAGGGTTTCAGCCCTACACATCCCTCTGCCAATGTGTTTTTTTGTTGTTGTTGTTTGTTTGCTTGTTTGTTTTTTATTTTGTTTAATTATGTGCAGTGTGAAACCAAACCGAATACTAAATAAACCAAAATAATTCATTTTACTCTAATTTGGATTCAGCAGAGTACCTTGAAAAATAGTTTTGGTTCCAGCACCAATCTGCTGCTATTCAGGAACCCAAATCTGGTGAGGTCTATGGCTTGGAGATGGCATCATTGCTTTGCCAAGACAATGATTTGAGCAAGTTATTTACGTATCTGGCATTAAAAAGATGCAAACAGTGCAGAAGGATTTGAAAATCATTGTTGGAAAAAAGGCAAAGTTTATACTGCAACTGTGAATCAATAGTGAGAGTAAGAAACAAGTGTGAAAATTTTACTGAAAATTTCACCACTATTTTTCTTTGAGTAATTTCATGCTCAAAAACAAAGGACTAAAATCTGAAATATTAGCATGTATCACCTATCTTGAGCATAATTATTGGCTGTATGCTGTGTTTCACAAACTCCCACACCTGATTACGTAAACATACAACTCTTACACGGCTAGAAATGCGGGCCGTTTTTTTTCTTCCCCTTCATGAGGTTTATTAGTACCTTAAACACACACACACACACACACACACACACACACACACACACACACACACACACACACACACTGTGTTGTTGGAAAAATTATGGCAAAAGCGACATATCTCACAGACAACAAAAGGTCTTCAGAAGGGAGTGTGTGTCTCTTATGAGAATACACACTCACTCTTACTCTCAGATCATCGCAACAATTAAATGTTAACTCAGTAGCAGCTGCTAGTTTATGAACCTTTATATAAAACACCAAGCAAAGCAATCATGTGCTCTACATTCATTCCCACCAAATGTGATTGGTCACCCAACATCTGCAGAGACCATATCCGTGCATCTATTGGTTGACATTTTCTGATCACTCCCACTTATTTCTCCATTTGTGTGACCTAGTTTAAGAAAAGCGTGCACTCTTTATTAGATAGTAACAAAGCGGCTCTTCCAGCATCGAGGAGAATTTCTGAAGGATGATATAAATGCAGAACAAAACAATGCTGATAATTTGATAATTAAAGGGTGAGTACGTGAGAAAATGAGACAATATTGAAATAAATTTTCCATCAGTATCACGCAAGCAAAGAGGAATAATGCTGTAGGCTTGTCTCCTTTTTTTGGTATACAATGCATGCAGGCTGTATAGTAAATGCATGTTGCATGTCCCATGTGCATCGCGTGTCTGCACCTCACCACCCGGGCTCTCACATCCACTTTGGGCCTTGAATCATTACTGATGCTCAGAGGGGCATAACAGAGAACAAGTGAGCAAGCGAGAGTCACGGAAAGGTTGCACTGAACCCCTCAGTCCCAATACATATACACTAATATTTTATATATATATTTATTTATTAACTTCGTAATTGTTTCATTCAGGCCTTCCTTGAGATGCAATTATTGATCAAATTTTCCAATATACCGTAGGAATCTTATAAATCATCTGTCTTTATATTGCCTTTAAATTGAGACTCTTTATTACCGAGCGTTCAAACCTGCTAAAAATGCTGCCTACATAGGCAGCCTTCCCTTACGGGCAGTAGTAATAATTTGATTATAACAGTATATTATATAATTGATTTTCAGGACAAGTCGATACTGCAGAGATGTGGAGAATAATAAAGCAGACAGACTTTAATAAAGTATAAATTAAGAAAAACATATGCAGAATTATTTTTTTGGAAATCATTCTCTGGGAGTAACTCAAAAGCATATAAAAACTAAAAATAATAAAAAATATATTTCGAATGCAGAGAATAGAAAATAAATAACAGGTTCATAAACTTCAAACAAACCATATGGCTCACATATGTCTCTCCACCTACTTGACAATCTGTAAAAATACAGTTTGTTTCTTATAATTGGAGCTCATTAAATTGGAGACAGATTAAGTCAGTGAGTAGAACTGTAGATGAAGTTCATACGTGTTAATGTTCAGTGGTATCACTGTGTTCAATTTCTTAGTCATTTGAAAAAAAATCAATAAATGCATAAACTGAAAAGAATTACAGTACATGTAACATTGTGATTCTTTACATTAGAAGGAACTGTGTACTGAACATTAAAGTACAAATTCCCATCATGAAATGCAGATAACAGAAACTAACGTATTCAAACATCTATCTGTGCCAGATAGATATTTATCTATCTGTCTATTTGTTTATTTATTGAGGATAATTTTGTCCTCTGGCATTACGAGGATATTACAACATTTAAGGTTAGTATAAATTATATTACTGGTCAGAATCTGTCATATTTTACGCATTTATTTTATTTAGACTTTTTTTATTACTGTAATATAAGGTTTATGCACACACTTGGACTGTGAGCAATTGTGTTTACAATAGTAAGAAAAGGTTAAAAGGTTTTCATTATTTTCAAATCAAATTTGACACTTCCTTTCTTATTTTCTTTCCCAACTAAACTATAAGCATACATTCAATATTGTGGTGTTATTATTAGATATAATATTTTGCCAATCCAGTTCTATAGCACAAAATGATGTTCTGTTAAACACAACCACAAAATTAAATTTTCACTAAATAAAATATGCATGTGTGTGTGTGTGTGTGAGAGAGAGAGAGAGAGAGTTTGTGTTTGCAGCAAAGCGTAAGGTTACTTTATTTGTTTCCTGAGCACACTCATGTCTTCTTTATATAGTCTCTGCAATATTTATGCACAGGACAGATAGCTTCTTTTACTTTATATCACAATCACTCTTCTGACTTCTCTGAAAGTTTACACTGAAATTTTCATTTTATTTTACAGATTTTATTTTACAAATGTATCAAATTTGTTTTAAATAGCTATTAGTCTTTAACTTCTACACTCCCGAAATCCAACTTCTAAAACAGTGTTCCTCAAGGGTTCTAGCTTTCTAAGAGGTTGTATCCTTTATTTTGGGAATCTACACAGATTCTTGAAAAGTTTCTCAAAGGGGCTTCTACTTATTGAAAAAGTGTCCAGTACAACACCACAGAAGAAGCTGTTCAGTGCTTAGGTAACTATTTCCCACCATAACAAGCCATCCATATAACGTAAACTAATTTGTTATAAAATAATTCTTGTTTATCTTTGCACTAATCAAAAATGTAAAACAAAAACCCATATCTAGCTAAAGGTTTCATCTCATGTCATCACAATACAGAACCCTGACAAATACAAATTGAGCTCTGCTATTTTATTGGTAAATATTTTTATGTTTGTAATAATAGTCTGAGTAAACATGTGATTTTAATAATAATAAATTTAGTTGTCTCAAAGTGCAATCTTGCACATGCATTAGTAAAAGTGTAATGTTCAATAAAGTAATATAATGCACAAGAAGAGAATAAAAGGTTAAGAGAAAATATAAGTATAAAAATGAGGGTAAGGAGTATTATCCATTTCAATATTTCTATGATAGTTTATTCTAAAACTACGTGACTGCGTTTGGGTTACACGTTCAATGGACATTGAGAGTCTGATTATTATTTGCCAAGGAAGTTTATGAATAAAAAAATACATCATTAGTATTTTTAATACAGTATAATTTTGTTTTGTTTGTGAGCTTCATTTTCGATGGTTTGGCTAATGATGTATTATTGTTGTTGCTATAGTAAACTAACTCCAAATGGGTTCTGGTCACTTGTCTGAACCTGAAGTCATTATTAATAATCTTTATTGATTGGAATAGATGATTATAGTTTAGTGTAGAGAGATAGAGCAGAATTTTTTCCTACTTGTGGTAAGATTTCCTTAATAAACTAACCTCCACAATCAACTAGGTATTAATGTAGATACTAATATTTACAAAAGATCACTCAAAATAAAAAAAGAGATGAATGTGAGCACCAGTACCAGTAATTTCTCACCTTCCAAAGAAAATGGTCCCAAGTGGTACATTCTTTGTATCCTGTATGCAAAGTAGCCATAATTTCTGGTTGAAATTGGATTTGACAATGGAATTAAGAGCAAGTATACAGCAGAGCTTGACTAGCAAATACATCTAACAGCACCATTTAATTGCACACATTGCTTTGCCATCACTGGGGTCAAGTTTCAATTTCTGGCCAGATTGAATCAGAGATTTTGTGAAAGTCAGGGTGTTACCTAGGCTGCTTTGAAGCAGGATGATCCTGACTAGCGTCTTTCATTGTTAATGAGACAAAGCCGAGGTGTTCATTCATTAGCGCGTCTTTGTAATGTGACACTGCTGACTTACCTGTACAAAGCCCCTTTAACAAAACCCACTCCATGCTTACCACTGCAAAACAGACACTGTTTCCCTCTTATGACAGCGACACTCCAGTTTATTTTCAGCCAGGCTGGAGTGAGGAGAATGACGTGCTGTATTGCTCTATGAAGAACGCCAAGCTCAACTGACTGCATGCTGACACGTTCCTCCAGCTCAGTGTCAGGACCTGTTACTCCAGATGCCCTTGCCTCGGCTGTGAGTGTTTGCTGCCCGACGCACGCGATCTCCCTCTCAGCTCTGCACTTGGCTGCCTTGTCGCTTCACTGCACCCTCTCATCGCATTACTTCTGCTATTCTAACTTTTCCATCAATTATGCACAAGAATAACTGAGGCCAGGCCGGCACACAGGCACAAAGGAGGAGGACAAGCATGCACACTCCCTCTACCAGAGATATGAGTGCCAGGATGCCGGAATCAAGTAGCATGCTGGCACTTCCATGACACATGACAGCGCAAAGTTTCGGAATTTTATGTTATTTTATTTGGAAAGTTTTCACTCCAGCGTCCATCAAAAATATTTCAAATTCGGCTAATATTGTGTGAGTCCTGCCAGCAAAAATGTCAAACTTGGTTTCCTGATGTGCCTTTAAGAAAAACATCTCTGCACAGGACACAAAATGGAGGCGAGTTAGGAAATGGCTGCTCGCGTGCATAGCCTCATCTACGCACTCTGTCCTCATAAAATGCAACTATTTGACTCCTAAAATAATAAATACTGTCTTTAATACACTGTCATTTCAGCCAGTGTTAAACTTGCACATGTTAATCGTAAATATGTAAAACAAGCCTCGAAATGGAACAAAAAGTGGATAGAAAGTCGAGCCAAATACAACACAGCACCGAGACAAAATGTCCACCCCAAAATTCCAATCATGTACATCCTGACCTGGTTTTCCTCACGTGAAGATTTGTTGCCTCAACTTGACTTTGTGATTGCAAACAGTTTTTAATACTTTATCTATCCCAAAGCTGTACTCAAATACAACACAAGAAAAGGCTCCAATTTTTCCCTAAAGGATAATAATTCACAAAAAAAGTTCCACACACCAAAACTACAAAAATATTTTCAAGGATTCTGCTTATTTTTTTAATTACATTTTTTTAGTTGCAGCTATTTTGTTCATTCAGTGACTTTCACAAAATTACAGTAAAAAAACAGCAGAAACATCCAGGATGGATGTTAAACAAGAGTGTATAGTCCTTCCCTGAAAGTGCTTAATACATGACACAAACAGCATAGCAATCAAGTGCAGTGACTCAGTTTTTAATTACATTTTAATGAACTGTTTGAAAAAATAACACCACTGTTCCCTCTGGGATATTTTAATCATAATAAAAGTCTTGGTTACTAAAATAAAGTTTCAAGAAACAATGGCACCATGATGTTAGTAGTCAGGAATGGCATTTTGCTGATTCAGCAGAAGTGATGCTGAAGCTGCCGGAATAAGGACCGAATACAGCTGATCTAATATCTCTTCAAACATCATTACATGCAACATGAAACCAAGTGTCCAGGTATCTAAAAACAATTGAGGTGGATATTGAAAACAATAGCTTAGTAGGTGCTATATGCTTATATCATGCTTAAAAGAAGGCTTTGTATATGTTTTGCTTTCTCATAACTGATGCAAATATATCACTTTATTTAGATAGCTTTCAATTCCAAACATATCAACAGTCTACTTTTATATGGCTGTTACTATAGCTACACTCAGAAGGTGTAATTATCTCATTCTGTCCTTACAGTGAGTTCATATCAATTTGGAATTACAGCAATTACAAGATCATGGAGATTCATCATCTTGCGCTTGGAAAGTCATGACTATGGAAACACAAACAATACATTACAAAGATAAACAATATTATCATTAATCTATCAGGGTCAGTACTTCAGTACTAGAAAGTGATATTGATGCTTAATAGAAACATATAATGTTCAATCCTAACTTAATGCTAACATCAACCAAAGCTTGTAACTCAGATTTTCAACATGTGACTACGACAAAAACAAAGAAACCACCCCATCATCTAGGAACTCCTACTCTAAAAGTTGGGAGTTCAGCACAAGACATGAGAGATCAGCATAGCAGCTTAGACCATCATCAGTATATAAAGTTATTCACATTTAAATGAGCTTATAGTAATATTAGCTCCAGCTACATCAATACATTAATTGGCTAAATTTGTAACACTGAACATCCAGTTCACTGTTCTGTGAAATATTGTATCATCATTAAAGTTCTCACTAATGATAACTGGCTAGATTCTAGCTTGTTCATGAGATTTTAGTGCTCATACAGAGTTAAGACAAACAGGGAATAATATTTATTACATTAACTGAGGAAGCCAATGGCATTTTTTAAGTCCTGTTTGTTTACAGCATGACGCTACACAATATAAGGTGAAGATTCCTGCAAATTCCCAACTGATAATTGCAAGTTCAACAATTTAAAAGGTTTTAAAAAGCCAGATGCCTTTATTTACATGCTATAATTGCTTATAATTAAAACATGTTACTTTTTTGTTGTTGTTAAAAAAAAAAAGACAACCAAAAAGTGTAAACACAGAACTTGTCTGAATTGTTATATTTGTTGCCATGGTTACATAGTCTAAAGAGTCCTGTTTTTTGAACTGTAATAAGGTTTTTGTCATTGAAGAAATTAACATACACCTAATAGTCAATTAGAAAAGAGTATATATGTGGTTATGGTATGAAAAGGACAAAAAAATTATTTTTTTTCTAAAGGCCACCATATTAATTTTTTTTAAAATCTCAATTTTTTACTAAAAATTCAAAAATAAATTACCAGATTATGATTGGTGCATTGCTTTCTTTGAAAGTCAATCTGATTTATTTTTAAAAAAAATTATCTTTTTCACCCACATTAACTTGGTAGAAGTGCTTATTATTTTCAGTATTTATTCAACATTGAATCATGAGTTTTCCTATGATACACACAACTCAACAATGAGCAGTGACAGTGTTCCTTCTGTTAGTTCCTCTTGCCAAGCAGCTTAATTTTTATTAGCTTAGTCCGTAGGACAAATGCCTGCATCATTATTTCCTATTGCGATTAAATGTGCCGTAATGAAGAGCAACAAATAGCTCTCGCTCTGTGCTTTGGCCTCAGCTGAATGTGCAGAGTGGTCGTTAGCGCACGCTATGTTTCCCTACAATGCACATCAAGCAGGTTTAGCCAACTTTAGGATCTTTTCAAGAACTTTATCTGGGTTTTTAGGGCCTGAGGTTGATGAATATGAATGGCCAGTGAGGTTGTGGCTCAGTGGAGGAGAGACAGAAGGGTGAAGGAGTTCAGAGGAAGTGTTTTGTGTCTCTGCACAATGGGCCGATGACCCCTTAAGCCCTTTAGAGTCTCTCTGTTAATACCTTCACCGAGACCTTCAAAGGAAGCGGAGAAGCCATTTCAACACTTACATTTTAAAGAGGAACTGAAAGTATGAGCAGTTTACTATGAGTAAACATGAAGGAATGAAAAACAGAAAAGTCCCAGGAGAGAGATGGATCACTAAGGCAACAAAACAAATCCCGATTTTTGCTCTTTAAGGGCCAGTTCCATTGCAACATTGTTGTTCCATTGCAACAAATAGTCTTGGGACAAACTATTTTACTGTGTGCCAATATCATGAAAATTGCCTCAACATTTTCAGATCTTTGATATGAACTGATTGTTGTTGGTTTTTTTTGTTTTGTTTCAAATCAGTTCTTTTAAAAAAAATTGCCATTTCAAAAACCAATTATGTCTCAATCTGGAACATCCATTAAACTCCCATCTGGTAAACTATGGCAAATTATGGGATTTCCATCACTATGATGTACACATGTAGTGTTCATGCAAACCTCTAATAGACAGCTGTGTTTTATTCTGTTTAATCAAACCCAGTGGTGGTAATGGGAGTTTGAAGCCTCCACAATAACAATATGTTGGAATATTATTGTATATTGTATAACTTTTAACTGGAACATACCTGCACCTTACAACCCTATTCAGCCATGACGAAATAAAACTGAGGTAAGAGGTCAGGCAGTCTCTCCATGTGAGAGGTCACTGAACAGCAGGATGTGCCGGTTCCCCCACAGGAGGATTCAGTTATTTTTCATACACTGTGCAGGAATGCAGGACTGAAATGCACTGTTTTCCGGTCCAAATTAAGTCACTGTAGCTTTCTTTAAACTAACACCTAACACCTAACTTTGGCAAATAATTCCTGTAGACTCTTAGAAAAAAAATCCATCGAGCATTCTGAATGATTTCTCTTTGAGAAAAGGGTCTAAGTAGACCTCATTTAAAAAGCTTCAACTTAAGCCAACTAAATAACCTGTGAAGAAGCATTTTATTAAGGATCACTGAAGTGGGCAATATATAAGAGTACAGATTTGCTAATGGAACCACAAAGTGGGACACTAGGATTGAATTTTGAACTTTCATGTAGGAAGATATAAATGATGCTGTTAGCTGGCCAAGACCTCAACAAGATATATAAGTTTGGTATCCTAATAATGCACACAAAGAAAGGCTGTTTGAGTAAGTTTTTAATGTATAAGTTTGTAATATATAAGCTTGAGTAAGGTTTTTTTTTTTTTCACTCCAAAAGCTCAGACAGCACCCTGTTTTTTAACACTTAGAAATGGCAATGAAATGTGCGCAGTGTTTTGTGAGAGTGAGGCATCTCAGGGTTTGATTTATTTATTTATTTATTTATTTATTTATTTAGGTGTGGGTGGGTGGGTGTGTCTTCACACTAGGGGTATATGTTCCACGCAGCGCGGTGCGATTTTAAAGGCACATGCATCAAATACGGCCATTAATCAAACACTTTCATCATTAATTTCAACATTGACAAACAAGGATTTTGCATAAACTGAGTTCCAAGTCTAAGAATAATTATCAATCTAGATTTAAAAAAAAAAAAACACTAATACACTATGTAGGTTTCACTGTTACTTGCCTATCTACACCAAACGCCATCAAAGAGCTTCACACACAATTTTGCATTTTGCTTAATTGGTACCCGTGAAAGTGCATGACGTCACATAAGTATGGTTTAAGAGCTGCACTGAAGCATCAGTTTAGGAGTATTGAAATTACAGACTCAAATCTCATCATGTCTCATGGTTGTTAGTTTCATATATTTTTATTTTTATTTTTACGTAGGGTCATTGTTCTCAGCTCTGGATGACAAATTGTGAGTTGCATCAAATATCGCCTTTAATATTTTAATCACATATTTAAACTATATTTATAACAGTTCAAAAATACAAAAACATTAACAAAACAATAACAATTTAAATTAACTCTATGGGGAATCTTCTTGAATGCTGATTTTTAGGTTGTAGTTGAACAGACGTCAAATGAAACGCACAATTCGTTGTCATTTCTCGTCCTAATATTACTATTTAAAGCACTTGCTACAAAAAATAAAGTTATGGTTATTGGCAATAAGCTATGAAAAAATTATTAGCAGCAGTTTGTTATAAGATGAAGCAAAAGTATTGCGATACCTTGCCAAAATTGGACTTCTGTGGTTGTCCTGTTTTGACAGCCAATACTGTTCCATTAGCGAATCCTTACTCATAAGTAATAATCAGCAAAGTTACTTTTGGAGTTAATTTTACCACACTGAAGTTGACTGTTTTCCTACGACAGTATATCCCATCATGTTTAATTCCTCATATAACAGAAATTTGATGATCCGATTCAATTTTTTTTTTATTGATTGAAGAAAATTTTATTTTTTATCTGTTTATAGTTACACAGAATGTTGTGAAACATCCATGAAGTATATACATTCCTGTTGCCATTTACATTATAACAGCTATAAACTGTTGTCCATTCACGAGCTTGTCATGTTTCTCAAGGTTAAGGTCAAGGCTTTTTTATTGAGAAACTATGTCTGATGATTTCCATATCTGAGAAACTATATCTGATGAATATAAAGACTCCTTCCAAAAACGCAAAATGAACATTTTACTACAGAAGAAAAAAAAAATCACCGTATCGTCAATTACTTGGGGTTTTTTTTCAATAAAAAATACATTTATATGGAATGCCCACAATACAATTCCTTGTGTAAGGAATTGTAAGGTGTTTCTGCAGAATGTTATTGTTAGAATATAGTAATAATGTTTATGTTTAACCTTAATATAAGCCCTTTTAATTCCTTCTGTCAGGACTACTGTCAGAGCTGCTGTTATAGAAACTTAATCAACACCTTTTGACTTCAAGAGAATTCAAGAGAACTGCGGTATGAGGCAAAAAATATTGTATTGCAATACTGAGATCACAAAGTATCAAAAACAGTACCACATTAAAAACCTACGGAACATCATAGATTCAAAGATATCTTTATTTAACAGCTAAAATGTGGATTAATTAACAGGATTAACAGGAAGCATAGAATCAATATATATGAAATATATGTATTTTAACATCAACATCTACAACTTGGCATTGAGAGTAACAGGGTTGCAGAGCTGGAGAGTGTTATAAACAGGGGTGTAGTGGGCGTGGTACGCGGGGGTACGCCGTCCACCCACTTCTCCCGAGGTGAGATTCAAAAAAAAAAAAAAAAACAACTGTCATTCAATGGCCTGAGTTTATACGCTCTACAGTAAGTGACACGTGCCTTTGTGCTCATCATCAATGCCCCCCCCAATCAAACGTTACGTAAAACGTAGCGACGCAAAGTAGAATGCATTCTAAATGCAGCCGAGATATTAGAATTATGTAAACGGTTGACTCCGCCATCTGTCGGTTTAATGCTTTATGATCTTTGAAGTTCTAATGAGATTTTTGCTCAGTATAGGCCTATGATTTTGAATAGCCTAATAATAACAGTAGGGTCTGTGTGTGTGTGTGTGTGTGTGTGTGTGTGTGTGTGTGTGTGTGTGTGTGTGCGCGCGTGTGTGTGTGATTTCCGGGCGTTCATGGTAGCAGCACCGAGAGGGCAACAGAACTGATATAATCGCCTGCCTGGTCATCCTTACGCGGATAATTTCACCACATACTGTATTATATATATGATTTGAAATTCATAATCTTTGTGGCCTTCCTGTTTAGTGTTTTGTTGTACATCCAAAAATGTGAAATGACAATAAATTTAAAGAAATACTCAAGTCTTTAAGAAGGAGTGCATGGTAGGGCTTAACCCAATGGCTGCATGTCATGTATTTTGTATACGCAGGTGCCTCAATCGCGCCAGACTAAATGCTTGATTTATTCAATTGGTGCCTTTTATAATAAATTTCAGCCCATTGCTGGTTTGTATGCGATGTGAGTGACGTGACTTTTTTTGAACTTCTGGACACATGCTGTAGCTGTTGCCACGGCAGTAAGTAGGCTAGTAAAAATATCGAATTCCGAATGCAGCTCGGCTCAAATGAACATGAATCAAACATGAACAAAGGTGTTTGTGTATCATAATTTCCAATATTTTGGCTTCACGCCTGATAGTCCATGTTAAACCTATGCAAGGTTTATGTTGAGTTCCAGCAGCAGAGTGGTGCTGTCTACGACGATGCATTCGGAAGGAGAAGGCGAATTTGTTCCTCTTTAGCCATTTCGGCATATTTATTGGAGACAAAATAAACCGCGGCTTTTCGCCATAACAGTTGGGGTGTACTGACAAACACGAATGAAAATTGCACACATAAAAATGTCTGAAAAAAAGTGTCTTCTTGTGCCCTCTTGTGTTGTTAAAAGAACGTAACATTTATACAAATCATTCATACCAAACATAGGCGACCAAACAAAGGCTACCGCTTCTGAGATGATATCAACTCAATGACGTCACGAATCGCGTACCCCCACTTTAAAAATCTCCACTACACCACTGGTTATAAATTTCCCAATTATGTCATGATACTCGCAGGAGTGTGCCAATTCATCACAACATCAATATTACATGGTTGTATCGCCCATCACTATAGAGCAAGGTCATTTTTTTTCCAATTAAAGGTAATCATAGAAAATAATTGCAAAGGATCCCAGCTAATCTGGCAACACTGACCCTGTGCCCCTTGAGAAAGTTCCAGAATTAGCGATACTGCCTGGGCCCCTTGCTTCCCTTTTCCTCTAGTCTACAGGGGCTGAGCCATTTCCAGACTGTTTTTTATGCCCCTCCGTATGTCTACAAGCCCTGCTGTGCCCTTCCCGTGTGTACAAGCGTACATACTTCAGACCCTGGCAAAGCTCCACTGAGCCACAAACAATGGCAGCTTTTTACACAGGCTGGGCACTGGCTGGGACACAGCCGAGCTCCTAAAACCCAGTCAATATTTGGTATTTGGACGCAAGTGTTTTTTTTTTTTTTAAATCCAAGCAGAACCCAGGCAGCCACAGGGGAGTCAGGAATGGGAAAGAGGGGGAAACAGCAGGTAAACATGGTGAACAATGCTCACACAGCACCAAACAACACCACAGAGCAGCTATCACAACATCACCTCTTGACAAACCACAGAAAAGGGGGGCTTTCTGTTTTAATTGGAGATTAAAACTGAGCTGGAACATAAAGGAAAACATCTGAGGGCTTTTGAAAGGACTCATGAGATGCAAAAGAGTAAAGCCTTAAAAGATATCCAGTAGAAAAAGTTGTCATATTTCTCTAAAGGCCCGCTACATGTGCATTTAAACAAGGTGCTGGCTTACTTGCAGGCTATAAATCTGTGAGATTTATAAGACAAAGTGTTTCACATCTGTCACTCAGAGCTTCGGAAGGAATTATCCAGGATTAAAACAGTGCTATGGAATGGTTCCACTCTTCCCGAGATCTTTCTCTCCAGCTGTTGAGTGTTTAGATCTATCTGATGGATCTCTTTGATGGCTGAAGGTATCAGCTTCCATGGCACCACATAGACAAACACCCTGAAGATTAAGACTGGAATTTAATACCGATTCGCCAATGATCCATCCCTGAAGCAATAAATAAACAAGACTCATTGTCAATACTGGATGATTTCTTTGCAAAGGAAAAAAATCCCTGCAGCAATTTGCCTAACAAAATAAATCAATCAGAAATCTAAAATTACGTTAATGACTTATGAAGTATCCAACCAAATCATTGTAGAAGAAGTGAGTAGGAAAAAATAATAAGCTTTCTTTCTCAGAACACAATTCTCAAGGCATGTGAAAATAAAGCAGGAGGCTTTTGAGGAAAAACTTGCCAACTTGAATTGACCCAAATTCTGTAACTGCAAGTGGCCCTGACCGCCTTTCTAACAGCCCCAAAACCCTGTGATAGAGTAATGTGGGGACAGAGGGAGGGGAGACTTGCATCTGAATGGCTGCTTGGAGCTTCCACACACTTTATCATTAAAACTAAAGCAGCATTTCCTTTCTAAAGCCACTAAAGAATTTCAACACTAGCTGTGACCACAAGGCTCATTTTTAATATTAAACACAAAATACAAAATGATGGTAAAATGCACATTGTTTACTTTGTAGTGTGATTATAATGAGAGGTAGATCAATCTGAAAGTTTTTGTTGTTCTTTTATGGGTTTAAACTCTTGGTCACTTGCTACGAAAGTACATCATACTATTGGGTGATATGGCAAAAATTTTACATCACATCTTCATTATGCACAATATGATGTTTTATTATTTTGCTGAGTAGGGCTTTCATGGGCTTCTATAGGTTCAAATTAAAAAAAATTTCTATGTCAAGTTTTACAGTATTAAGTTTAGAATAAATCACTCCATGTCATGTTGCTATAGGAAAACAATCGGTGGTGGGGTGGCGTGATGGAGCACAGTTACTTTTACCACCCTTGTGTTGATTGTTTCCTTATAACAGCATGTCCCAAAATGTTTTATTAATCCTATAATACAGCAATTTACCAAGGATTCTAATTTTTATTTATTAAAAAAATAAACACATCATACTTTTAATCCAATTATAGTTATATTTAATGTTCTGGAACATCCAAAACTGGTTAGTTCCTGTTATCACTTACGTTATAGCAGCTATAAACAGTCATTCAAGAAGAAGAAACTTTTGTCACATACACACTCAAGCACAGTGAAATTCATCCTCTGCATTTAACCCATTTGAAGCAGTGAACCCATACATGCATACGCACAAGTGAACACACACACATACCCAGAGCAGTGAGCAGCTATGCAACAGCACCCAGAGAGCAGTTGGCAGTTAGGTGCCTTGTTCAAGAGCACTTCAGCCCAAGGCATTCCCTCACTAGCCTCTTTTTTTTTCTCTCTAATAAGACAAAAAATATGGTTGGGCATTTTCTTACCATTTGTATGAAAATGAATGAAATCCAACCACAATACCATTGCTCATAAAGAGTGAAACAATTTAGTATATCTATTTCTTAAAAAAAAATTAAACATACTAAAGGTCTAATTAAAACTCTTTTAATGCACACCATCACATTCAGCCACTAAACAGATGCATTAATATTTCAAAACATGTCTGGCTAAATCTTGGATTTGATCTCTTGTAACACTCTTTCTAATGCCTGTAATTTGTGCACATTAATGAGCTATGTTCAAAGATGCAGCTGCTACAGATCTGCTAAAGGGTTGGATGGAAGACGGAAAAGTCATGATACAAGAATTTTAATCCAAAATACTAAATAATTAGAGATCAAAACATCACATCATCCACACTTTTTCAACGTGTACACTATGGGTTTAATGGCCTGTTGATAGCATGCAGCTTTAGCATCAGTCGCTTTGATGAAAATTTCCAAGGAGAGTACATAACTCCTTTTGGGTGGGGTTATGACTGACGGATGGCCAGATTTGGGGCCCCAAGGTCATGACAGACAGCACTGCTACATTATTCAGCTCAGCCAGATTTGGATTAGGCCACTGGGTGAGCGCATGAATGCGAATGAGAGACACTCATTTAGAGTAGCTCATTTATTTACCAGAGGGGCCTCATTGTGCCAAGACAAAACTCAGGCAGGGTGCCACTAACACACACACACACACACACACAGAGCCAGCACCCCCGTGCGTGCATAGCCTCAGACACATGGTTTGCCCTGAGGTTGCACCCTAACTAGAGCCTGGGCTACTCCGTTGATGGTTAACACAGACCCCAGTGCTGTTAGTGCTAAATGCGCGAGCTCGGCATGCGCCCCTCTCATGAGCAAACCCCTGGCCGAGCTGCACCACTGCTCAGGGCCACTCCGGGCTTCAGCCTTTGTGCTCGCTCAGCATGGGGCGCAGGGCACAGGACGCAGAGGGAGCCCCATAGCAACTGAGTAAGAAAACCTGGGAATGGGGAAGAGCTCATTTCAGAAACAAACCATGGACTCCTGCAAAGAGCTGTGAACATTATGGCTGCCAGTTTAAATGCATTCTCAGGGCCAAACTTTTCTAAAAGAATGGGATGGTTAGGAGTTATATAATCCTTCTACAAGCAGTGGCTCTCAAACTTCTTGCAGACAGGGACTCGTTAACTGCAAAACAAATTTCACAGATTTTTCAAAGTTTGAAGTATTAGCCTCATTATTTAAAAGTGGATAATAATATTTCAGCTATTTATAAAAGTCATAAAGCTTTTTTATTATTATTCATGAACATTCCACCGATCTGACTTCGTTTATCGGCAACTTGTTTTTTGTTTGAGGTCTGGATTAAATCCATTAAATTTAACAGACCAGTCAAACAGGCTAATATAAAAAAGACTAACTTTGATTATATGTAACTGGTTATGATTTTCACCACTGCAGCTAAATTAATAATCACAGACTTTCTGTCTCTTCTTCACCAACCCCACTTTGAGAAACATTGTTCAATAGTCCTACATTTCAGTGAATTCTGAACGCTTTGATGTCTTATAATTTACATCTAAAAGTGTAATCTTTTCCCCCAAAGTGCCAGTTCACTTTCTATTCCAAATCATGATTTTTAGATATCATTTATTTGATATTAAAACTAGGAAGGTGCTGTTTTACACATACAAGTTTAAAGCCTTTTGTTCTTTGATCAGTATTCACAATATTGCCATAAATAAATATTATCAAATAAATTAATTACAATTTGTATGACATTGGTAAGATAAGTGTCTGAAAAGTTACAAAAGTTGAGGTTATACATTTTATTCTTAACTACTCTGTACTAAAGACTTTCTTCTGTCTGAAAACTGAAAGTTGCAGCTTTACCTCTATAACTGGAGACTCCTTCCAGAAACACTAAATAAATATCTCCTTGAAGAAAACATCACCATATCAAAAATTACATATTTTTATTTGTTAAATAACAATAAATATTTTTTTTTATTAACAAATGTTTTTAATCTGTTTATCATTATTCTAGAATTATGTGGTGTATCTGCCATCCAATCCCTGCGAATGAACTGTTACTATGGAAACAATAATGTATTTCTAACCAGGTTTCACACTTACAAATTTACACACTTAACTTTTTTTTTTACTTTAGTCATATAAAATCAAATGAAATCCAATTTCATTATACCACTCTCTTGAAATTCATACATTTTAAAACATAAACTCAGATTCTGTATTTCAGTAAACATCTTGCTTTTTTAAATCTTCTGGTGAACATAGACATGGTTCTGAAAATACTATCTGTGAGTAAGACATGCAACACTTCTTGAAATTTGTAACAAATAAGGACCCTAAGAAATCAGAAGTTTTATTTTAAGTGACTATGATAATAATATTAGATAGTTTCAATTTTGAAATATACTGTAGAATTCATCATCGGCACATACCTAATTAAAAAACAACAATGGCATTTTAACTGAGAGTTATGAAGAGTTGTGGCCAATACTTCAATACTGACTTATTTTTTTCCCTTTCATAACTGCAGAATCATTGTAAAAGCTATTGCTTCGTAAATGCCCTGTTTGTCATTAATTTTCTTTTCAGCTAACGAGCCTAAGATGGAAATAATCCTGACTGAGCTTCTTGACTTTGCATATGAAAAAACATTGTTAGCTGACATCACACATGACATCATCGGATCCAAAAATATGTCAAACCCCATTCAATAACATCCAGTGTTTTACCAGTACTTGAGTATCTCACATGAAGATATCCTTGTTATAAATGTCTATATTCAGTTACACGGGCACAGCAATATATTAAAAAAAACCCTATGATGAAAATGTCACAGGAAGGACTTTCCAGTTCAACTTAGCAATAAGACAAATATTTAATAAGGGAGATATGTTTCCTTAAAAAGAAATCTATAAATTAACCCTAATGTACTCATATGCAACATGGTAAAAACGTTATATCACAGCTTTTGTGAGCAAAACACCATATGATGTTTAAAACTATCTAAAAATTGTGGTTTTAATGGTACTATTAAAGTAAGTTATTTGCCAAAAACAAAAAAATCAACATCATACAGCCTGTTCAATGTGAATAAAAATACATTAAAAATAGTTAATAAACAAAACTTCAAATAATGTATTATGGCATATTTCATATTGTCACACTGACTTATTATTTTAAAGATCCATGAAAAGTACAGATTGTTTTTTCTTTGCAGCAACTGCACATCTGAACTGCCATGCATTATTATGACATTAAATACACTTAGGGCTTTTTTTAGTACTAAACTGGGTTTTTAAATGTACATAAATTTGTCACAGGGGTGTTAAACTGAAAAGTGCATGTTTTGTATTTTAAATAGAGGAATAATATTGTAGAGGGACATCATAAGGCTTATAATTAGTCATTAATAAACTGTTGATGCATTATTTGAGAACACATTTACATTGTTTGTACCTGACTGCATTCAAACAACACCATCAGTGCAGAATCTAAGTGAATGAGTTTGTGTGTGTGTGTGTGTGTGTGTGTGTGTGTGTGTGTGTGTGCTTCTGCCAAAGCAAAATAAAACTCTATGCAAATTAAATGAAAATGTTTCATATTTTTCTGCTATGGTTGTAATAGATGATTAACACTAACTGACGATAGTATTACTCACAGAAACAAGATGCTAATTAAAATGTATTTTTGTGCCCAAGGATTCGTTTTCTCTTCTTTTCTTAGCAAATTCATAATTTATTTTTTGTAGACAATAGGTAAAAGAAGCCTATCTGTGCCCACATGTTCTACCGCACTGTTATCCAGCCTAGATATTGTATTGTAATATATCGTTTATTGTAAAATATCTTCAAGTGCCATGATACAGTATTTCTACCACATCTGCAAATGTCTACAAAGTGTCTGTGGGCACGTGGAGCTCTCTTCAACATGCAACTGCTTGTCATAAATGTGCAAATTTTTAAACATTTCATAAATCTAGTTTGCAGAGCCTAAAGGGAGCTTGTTTCAAGGTTCCTATACTGTCAGGAGAAGAAAGCATGCTGTATAGTATTTCATTCACCAAGGCGCATACAATGGAAATATTTCTTCAAAGGTAAGGTACAGCTGATCTTTAAGATCCTATTGTGTACCTTAAAAACATTCTTCTACAATTATATTACTCTCAGTAAAGGTACAAAAGATGAATCCTTGAATTTATCCTTAAAAGCCAAGTTAGAATTTGTTTTCCTTTTTTTTCTGAGAGAGTAAGCTATGCACTGGGATAAGAACAAAAGTAATGTTAGAGTATATCATATAAACAGAAAGAAATCCCATTGTTAAAATGAATAGTGTTCATAAAAGTGTAGATAATACTGGAAGATAGAATATAATCCTGTATAAATAGGAGTGAATATGTTCTAGGTGTTAATCTGGCGCCTGCACTGGGGTCCACAGAATGTAGCCTAGACGTTCCAAGATGTCAAAAAAATTAAATCCAAAAGGTTCCTGGTGGATATTTTAGTGGAACGTTTAAAAAGCCCTTTCATGAATCTTGCTGCAAAGGTTCCTAAAACGTGAATGTTTTTAAAACCTCTAAAGATTCCTACACTCTCAGAAACAGAGGTACCAAAGTGTACTTCTCCTGGTCTCTGGGGTGCCATCCAGGATACACATCTGTTCCTTCATTACAGCCTATAATAACTTTAGAAATAATTTAAGGTACATAATTAGATAATGACCACTTTACTTTGATCTCTAATTAAAGGTAAACACCTGCACCGTCCCAGGCGTAACATGTAAGTACTAAAGATACAAAAGATGTTACAGCCCAGTCCTGTTTGTTACCTTTATTTTTTTGTCAGCGTGCACTGGAGTCTTCACTTTTTTTTTCAAGGTGTATAAGACTTGCATGAGCAACCCTTCTAACCCTAACCCCAACCCCAATGTGTGTGTTTGCCGTTTCCGCGTGCACTCACCGGGGATTCGTGCGGTTCCAGTAGACGGCGTATCGGTCGGCGACGGCTTTAGCGGCGGGTTCTTCACCCAACACCGATACCCAGAGTAACACAGCCCCGATCAGCAGCATCCCCACCGGAGCCATCTCCAAAAAGCTCGAGCGCACAGCTCAGTCCTGATACAGGTACGTGGTACCGGGATCTGTCCGGGCCACGAGCGTCAGGTGAAAAACAAACAAACAAACAAACAAACACACGCACACCAGCAGCCAACTCACAAGGGATCAACCCTTTCCTGTATGAAAACTTCCACAGGTCTGTGCATAAACTGTTCCTACTCTAAGGATGTCCAAGAGCTGTTACAGTGCCAAAGGGGAATTACGTGAATGTAGATTTTATTAAAGCACCGCTGCAGCGACTGCGCGTGCCGGCTTTCAGTCTGTAGTCCGGGCGGGGTAGAAGCGCATTCCTTCTCGGAGCAGTTACCGGTGAGACAAGAAATACAAAATCCACCTACATCAACAAATAAAAGCTGTTCACAATCCTTTTTACAATCCTTGATGGAAACTACCTCGTTCCTGCGTGGACAAACTGTTTTGCACGCGACGAAACGATTTTACTCTGCACCTTTTCACACTGGGAGAGAATGAAAGTTGCAAATTAAAACATGTCAAATCCGTGCATGCACGAACTACACACATATGCAGGAAATCACGAGGGCAGAGTGAGTGTGAGCTGCTCCCGATGCTCTGGTCTGGTGCTCTTGTCCGCGCCGCCTCCAAACTGTACGGACAACAAGAAAGTAACAAGAAACCCGCTAACACACAACAGGATACGCGCTGGATTACGGCTTAAAAACACCACCGAACCGGACTGACCAAATTGGGTTTACTGATCCTCAGAAGCGTAAAGTAACTGAATGAGAACAGCGGTATAGAGAACTGCGTGGATAGCAGCACAGGAGCTGGTCGGAGTGAAGCGCGTGGAAGTAGGCAGAGAGAGAGAGAGAGAGAGAGAGAGAAAGAAGGGGGAGGGGGCGCCCTTTAGGTCTGCGTTGCGGAATGATCTCGCTTTCCAAAACCCACTGAAAAGGGAATGACTGCGTCCTCTGTGCTGCGCAGAATCTGGAAATATAAAATAACGACATACATAATGAAATAAATTAACTATGAACAACAACCGAAGAAAAATAAAATATGCTACAGAGAAATAAGCAAAAAAATTAAAGAGCTTGTGTATTTGTGACATCAATCTTGCAAAGTGTCCTTCTGGTTTATCCCTTACAGCCAGGGTTCTTAAAGTCATCTCATCATTATCTCTAGCCGCTTTATCCTTCTACAGGGTCGCAGGCAAGCTAGAGCCTATCCCAGCTGACTACGGGCGAAAGGCGGGGTACACCCTGGACAAGTCGCCAGGTCATCACAGGGCTGACACATAGAAACAGACAACCATTTACACTCACATTCACACCTACGGTCAACTTAGAGTCACCAGTTAACCTAACCTGCATGTCTTTGGACTGTGGGGGAAACCGGAGCACCCGGAGGAAACCCACGCGGACACGGGGAGAACATGCAAACTCTGCACAGAAAGGCCCTCGTCAGCCACAGGGCTCGAACCCGGACCTTCTTGCTGTAAGGCGACAGCGCTAACCACCACACCACCGTGCCGCCTAATGGAACCTTATGACAATTAAAAAAAAAAGTTGTATGGGTGGAAAGCTCAGAAATAAAAGCTCTCTGTCTCCAGAGTATCTCATCTCATCTCATCTCATCTCATCTCATCTCATCTCATCTCATTATCTCTAGCCGCTTTATCCTGTTCTACAGGGTTGCAGGCAAGCTGGAGCCTATCCCAGCTGACTACGGGCGAAAGGCGGGGTACACCCTGGACAAGTCGCCAGGTCATCACAGGGCTGACACATAGACACAGACAACCATTCACACTCACACCTACGGTCAATTTATGGCCCTTTTCCACTACCCTTTTTCAGCTCACTTCAGCTCGCTTCAGCTCACTTCAGCCCGACACGGCTCGCGTTTCGACTACCAAAAACCAGCACGACTCAGCTCGTTTCAGCCCTGCTTAGCCCCTAAAACTCGCACCGTTTTGGAGTGGGGCTGAAGCGAGCCAAACCGTGCCGACTGAGGTTGGGGGCGTGAGCAGACACTCCCCTGTGCACTGATTGGTGAGGAGGCGTGTCCTCACATGCCCACACATGCCCCGCGAGCACGCTGGGATCTGTAAACACCGCAAACCCGGAAGGAGAAGAATTACGAATTACGAGAATTTCTGAAGCCTTATGCGCCTCGCCTCATCTATACGCTCTTGCCAGTATCTGTTGGCGTTGTCGGTGACAACAAGCCACAGAACCAAGACCAGCAACACTAACGACTCCATGTCCTCCATGTTTATTGTTTACTATTCGGGTCGTGAGACTACCGCTTAAAAGATCACTGAATCAGTGACATACAGAGCATCGTGGACGAGTTCGCGGAGCGCAAGGCTCGTCGTATGCCCTTCAAATAATGCGCGCAGTAGGCTATTGATGTTTTATTATGAGCCATGTACAGTATGTCGCCGAATGTTTTTTTGTTTCTGAGTTACATGTTCGTTTGAAGGACTTAATGTACAAAATAACATAGTTGCACCCCGTAGTGTTGAAATTGGTAAACACAGTGCATTCAGTGAGGTTTGCACCGCCCTCCTTTTATTTCTGACTCTTCCTGTCACCACTCTGAGCGCTCATTCGTATGCCCTTCAAATAATGTGCGCAGTATAGGCTATTGATGTTTTATTATGAGCCATGTACAGTATCCTAATGTTTTTTGTTTCTGAGTTACATGTTCGTTTGAAGGACTTGATGTACTAAATAACATATAGTTGCACCCGGTAGTGTTGAAATTGGTAAACACCGCAGTTGCGGACATTTTGTAGCCTAAAATGATGTTATGATAAGCTTTAATAAAGGGCCCGGTCATTTGCCCCACGCCCGGCCCGGCTCTGACTTGTTCCGCCACTGTCACTGATGTCACTGTTTGCGCTGCTTAACGACATCACCTGACGTCCACCCACTTTCGCTAACTCCACCCAATGTGTCCACCCACTTCCAGCCAGCACGGTTCAGCGCGGTTGTAGTCGAAATGCAACTCCAACAGCCCCGCTCAGCTCGACTCAGCTCGACTCGGCACGGCACGGCTCAGCCGCGTTTGTAGTGGAAAAGCGGCATTAGAGTCACCAGTTAACCTAACCTGCATGTCTTTGGACTGTGGGGGAAACCGGAGCATCCGGAGGAAACCCACGTGGACGCGGGGAGAACATGCAAACTCCGCAGAGAAAGGCCCTCGCCGGCCACGGGGCTCAAACCTGGACCTTCTTGCTGTGAGGCGACAGTGCTAACCACTACACCACTGTGTCGCCCCGTCTCCAGAGTATATAATATAAAAATATAGCCAGACTGTTATTATACAGGTGTAAATAATGTGCACATATATGGGTGATTCTTAGACTATGGGCACTTTTATGTCCTTTGATCATATTTTATGAAAGAAAGAAAAAAAGGGAAATTTCACACCTTTATAGTTATCTTTACAATGAGAGTGTTTTAGGAAATTTGTACTGGTAGTGTATGATGACTTTTTCACCTTTTTCAACATCATTATATATGCAAATGTTGCTGTTTTGTGGTTGTCCCACACCCAGACTTCTGATCTTCAATGATAAAAATTAATTGTAAAAAAATGTTTTTTCTAATGTTTTAAAATGTCACTGAATAAAGTATCAGTAAAATAATCAAAACATAATTGGGGTATTCGAGGTCATTCAACTGTTTATGTGTTTTTTTTAACCAAATGTAGTTGTCCCACACTATTGCTGTAATTTCCACCACAACACTGTAATGTCCCTTTAAAAGGTTTGTATGAAAGATTGTTTGGGTAGTTTCTATGGAGATGAACAGTGACACCAGAGCACATGTCTGATATGGAGGGAATTTTGACTTCATCAACTTTTGAAGAAAAGCCAAGGTAAATATAGCTTGAAATGAAAATATTTTTATTGTATGTAATTTCCAAACATGCCATAACGTCAACTGAGTTTGTAAATAAGTTTTTTTAACGCACATAGATGTATTTTGCGTGCACAAAATGCTAGATACCACTTCTTAGCTAATATAAGATGTTAGCATAGATTTTTCCTCAAAAAACTGTAGGATTGTAATTTCCACCACCGTAATTTCCACCACATTGCATTCTTGGGTGGAAATTACAATGGTGTGGTGGAAATTACATTTATGCATGCAGGCGAAATTCTTAGATCCCCATACACTGCCTTTGCTCTCTCACACACTCATCTCATGCTCTCCCCACACATTCAGCCTATGCACACACTTCACACAGTCTACTCTCCCCCATCACATCCTGTCCATGCTCTCCCACATCCACATCACTGAATGCTCTCTCACACCACAGACACGCATAGACCCCAACTACCTCATGCCCCTTCACATTACCCCACTCATAGCTCACTTCTCACTGACACACACAAAGTTCATGGTGCCCATCGCATCCAGTATAGTCCATGTTGTCCCACACACTCCATCTCCCTTTCACAGAGAGCCCATTTCCAGGCCAACCACCACGGCAGTGTACCCTCACTCACACACACACACACACACACACACACACACACGCTCCTCGCTTAGCTCAGAAAACTGTGAGTAATCAGAATGTTTCAATATCTCATCCAAATGTAAAATATTTTATTTATTTCGCAGGCAAGCTGGAGCCTATCCCAGCTGACTACGGGCGAAAGGCGGGGTACACCCTGGACAAGTCGCCAGGTCATCACAGGGCTGACACATAGACACAGACAACCATTCACACCTACGGTCAATTTAGAATCACCAGTTAACCTAACCTGCATGTCTTTGGACTGTGGGGGAAACCGGAGCACCCGGAGGAAACCCACGCAGACACGGGGAGAACATGCAAACTCCGCACAGAAAGGCCCTCGCCGGCCATGGGGCTCGAACCCAGGACCTTCTTGCTGTGAGGCGACAGCGCTAACCACTACACCACCGTGCCGCCCAGTATATATATATATATATATATATATATATATATATATATATATATATATATATAAATTTTTTAGCAGTTATCCCACGAAATCTCATCGTACACGAGCTGATAGCCGACGAGGCGTGTAGCGTTGAGGTAGCAAAACGCCATGTACAACGAGATTGAGTGGAATAACTGTTTTATTCTATCCACATTCACTGGATTTTGAGAAACAGAGCATTTTTATTTTTTGCAACTTCGATAAATACAAACTTTATACAAAATGTCTTACAGAATAATTTCTGCAAATGTAAACAAATCGGCAGAATGACAGTAGCAATTAGTGGGGGTAAAATGCTATAATAATAATTCTTGAAAAATAAAAAAAGATATGTTCTTACCATCAAATACTTTTACTCCATATTTTGTTGCCTTCTAGTTAGTTAGTTAGTTAGTTAGTTAGTTAGTTAGTTTGTTGGGGGGGGGGTTTCTTCTTCTTTATGGTTTTTTTTTTTTTTGTCAATTGGCAAACCAACTTAAAGGTGTATTACCACCACCAATTGGGCTGGAGTGTGGAACAGGCGCTATTGGGAGCGGGACAAAAACCAAAAAACTATATTCTTTTAGCTATTTCTGTTTCTTTTAAATGCTTGATAACAATTTTTAGGGTTTTGTTTTCAAGTAGAGTTTTTATTTCGTTCTCGGTTGGTTCAACAACATGCGCCACCAATTAATTTTTCTCTACTCATGGTATATGAGCTGATATCCTAGCAGAAGAGTAGCCAATCAGAGCACGCGATTGCTCATATCCAGTGAATATGGATAGAACACACACACACACACATATATACACACACATTTATATATATATATATATATATATATATATATATATATATATATATATATATATACAGTGGTGCTTGAAAGTTTGTGAACCCTTTAGAATTTTCTATATTTCTGCATAAATATGACCTAAAACATCATCGGATTTTCACACAAGTCCTAAAGGTAGATAAAGAGAACCCAGTTAAACAAATGAGACAAAAATATTATACTTGGTCATTTATTCATTGAGGAAAATGATCCAATATTACATATCTGTGAGTGGCAAAAGTATGTGAACCTCTAGGATTAGCAGTTAATTTGAAGGTGAAATTAGAGTCAGGTGTTTTCAATCAATGGGATGACAATCAGGTGTGAGTGGGCACCCTGTTTTATTTAAAGAACAAGGATCTATCAAAGTCTGATCTTCACAACACATGTTTGTGGAAGTGTATCATGGCACGAACAAAGGAGATTTCTGAGGACCTCAGAAAAAGTGTTGCTGATGCTCATCAGGCTGGAAAACATTACAAAACCATCTCTAAAGAGTTTGGACTCCACCAATCCACAGACAGACAGACTGTGTACAAATGGAGGAAACTCAAGACCATTGTTACCCTCCCCAGGAGTGGGCGACCAACAAAGATTACTCCAAGAGCAAGGCGTGTAATAGTCGGCGAGGTCACAAAGGACCCCAGGGTAACTTCTAAGCAACTGAAGGCCTCTCTCACATTGGCTAATGTTAATGTTCATGAGTCCACCATCAGGAAAACACTGAACAACAATGGTGTGCATGGCAGGGCTGCAAGGAGAAAGCCACTGCTCTCCAAAAAGAACATTGCTGCTTGTCTACAGTCTGCTAAAGATCATGTGGACAAGCCAGAAGGCTATTGGACAAATGTTTTGTGGACGGATGAGACCAAAATAGAACGTTTTGGTTTAAATGAGAAGCGTTATGTTTGGAGAAAGGAAAACACTGCATTCCAGCATAAGAACCTTATCCCATCTGTGAAACATGGTGGTGGTAGTATCATGGTTTGGGCCTGTTTTGCTGCATCTGGGCCAGGATGGCTTGCCATCATTGATGGAACAGTGAATTCTGAAATATACCAGCGAATTCTAAAGGAAAATGTCAGGACATCTGTCCATGAACTGAATCTCAAGAGAAGGTGGGCCATGCAGCAAGACAATGGCCCTAAGCACACAAGTCGTTCTACCAAAGAATGGTTAAAGAAGAATAAAGTTAATGTTTTGGGATGGCCAAGTCAAAGTCCTGACTTTAATCCAGTCAAAATGTTGTGGAAGGACCTGAAGTGAGTAGTTCATGTGAGGAAACCCACTAACATCCCAGAGTTGAAGCTGTTGTGTATGGAGGAATGGGCTAAAATTCCTCCAAGCCGGTGTGCAGGATTGATCAACAGTTACCGCAAACATTTAGTTGCAGTTATCGCTGCACAAGGGGGTCACACCAGATACTGAAAGCAAAGGTTCACATACTTTTGCCACTCACAGATATGTAATATTGGATCATTTTCTTCAATAAATAAATGAGCAAGTATAATATTTCTGTCTCATTTGTTTAACTGGGTTCTCTTTCTCTACTTTTAGGACTTGTGTGAAAATCCGATGATGTTTTAGGTCATATTTATGCAGAAATATAGAAAATTCTAAAGGGTTCACAAACTTTCAAGCACCACTGTATATATACACACACACAACCCTGATTCCAAAAAAGTTGGGACAAAGTACAAATTGTTAATAAAAACAGAATGCAATGATGTGGAAGTTTCAAAATTCCATATTTTATTCAGAATAGAACATAGATGACATATCAAATGTTTAAACTGAGAAAATGTATCATTTAAAGAGAAAAATTAGGTGATTTTAAATTTCATGACAACAACACAACTCAAAAAAGTTGGGACAAGGCCATGTTTACCACTGTGAGACATCCCCTTTTCTCTTTACAACAGTCTGTAAACGTCTGGGGACTGAGGAGACAAGTTGTTCAAGTTTAGAGATAGGAATGTTAACCCATTCTTGTCTAATGTAGGATTCTAGTTGCTCAATTGTCTTAGGTCTTTTTTGTCGTATCTTCCATTTTATGATGCGCCAAATGTTTTCTATGGGTGAAAGATCTGGACTGCAGGCTGGCCAGTTCAGTACCCGGACCCTTCTTCTATGCAGCCATGATGCTGTAATTGATGCAGTATGTGGTTTGGCATTGTCATGTTGGAAAATGCAAGGTCTTCCCTGAAAGAGACTTCATCTGAACCTGGATATACCTTTCAGCATTGATGGTGTCTTTCCAGATGTGTAAGCTGCCCATGCCACATGCACTAATGCAACCCCATACCATCAGAGATGCAGGCTTCTGAACTGAGCGCTGATAACAACTTGGGTCGTCCTTCTCCGCTTTAGTCCGAATGACACGGCGTCCCTGATTTCCATAAAGAACTTCACATTTTGATTCGTCTGACCACAGAACAGTTTTCCACTTTGCCACAGTCCATTTTAAATGAGCCTTGGCCCAGAGAAGACGTCTGCGCTTCTGGATCATGTTTAGATGCAGCTTCTTCTTTGAACTATAGAGTTTTAGCTGGCAACAGCGGATGGCACGGTGAATTGTGTTCACAGATAATGTTCTCTGGAAATATTCCTGAGCCCATTTTGTGATTTCCAATACAGAAGCATGCCTGTATGTGATGCAGTGCCATCTAAGGGCCCGAAGATCATGGGCACCCAGTATGGTTTTCCGGCCTTGACCCTTACGCACAGAGATTCTTCCAGATTCTCTGAAACTTTTGATGATATTATGCACTGTAGATGATGATATGTTCAAACTCTTTGCAATTTTACACTGTCGAACTCCTTTTTGATATTGCGCCACTATTTGTCGGCACAGAATTAGGGGGATTGGTGATCCTATTCCCATCTTTACTTCTGAGAGCCGCTGCCACTCCAAGATGCTCTTTTTAAACCCAGTCATGTTAATGACCTATTGCCAATTGACCTAATGAGTTGCAATTTGGTCCTCCAGCTGTTCCTTTTTTGTACCTTTAACTTTTCCAGCCTCTTATTGCCCCTGTCCCAACTTTTTTGAGATGTGTTGTTGTCATGAAATTTCAAATGAGCCAATATTCGGCATAAAATTTCAAAATGTCTCACTTTCGACATTTGATACGAGTCTATGTTCTATTATGAATACAATATCAGTTTTTGAGATTTGTAAATTACTGCATTCTGTTTTTATTTACAATTTGTACTTTGTCCCAACTTTTTTGGAATCAGGGTTGTATAGATACACATACACACACACATATATATATATATATATATATATATATATATATATATATATATATATATCATCTCATTATCTGTAGCCACTTTATCCTGTTCTACAGGGTCGCAGGCGAGCTGGAGCCTATCCCAGCTGACTACGGACGAAAGGCGGGGTACACCCTGGACAAGTCGCCAGGTCATCACAGGGCTGACACATAGAACCATTCACACCTACGGTCAATTTAGAGTCACCAGTTAACCTAACCTGCATGTCTTTGGACTGTGGGGGAAACTGGAGCACCCAGAGGAAACCCATGGGGAGAACATGCAAACTCCACACAGAAAGGCCCTCGCCGGCCACAGGGCTCAAACCCGGACCTTCTTGCTGTGAGGCGACAGCGCTAACCACTACACCACCGTGCCGCCCTTATATATATATATATATATATTTCAAAATAAGTTGGATTATTTTCCAAAGTGCAATAAAAACCAGAAATATATGATTTGTTAGTTAGTGAGAACCTTTATTTAACCGACAAAAGTACAAAGAAAAGGTTTTCAATACTTTTACTGACCAACTTAATTGTATTTTGTAAATACAAACAAAGTTAGAATTTGATGCCTGCAACACACTCAAAAAAGTTGGTACAGAGGCCAAATAAGACTGAAGAGTTTATAGGATATTCAAGTAACTCCATTTTGGAAGATTCTACAATAAGCACTATTAAAAAACTACTATAAAACTATTGAAAATATTTTCTTTGTACTTTTGTCAGTTAAATAAAGGTTCACACAAATTAACAAATCACATAATTTTGTTTTTACTGCATTTTGCATAATATCTCAACTTTTCTGGAAATGGGTATATATATATATATTTTTTTTTAAACCTATTCATCCCTGTTATCTCATCAGCTAATCATGTGGTCATGTGGCAGCTGTGCAATGCAAAATAACATGCAGATACAGATCAACAGTTTCAGGTAATGTTCACATCATATAATTGGAATGGGGGGGGGGGGGGGGGGGTGATTACTTTGACTTTAATAGTGGCGTTAATGTTGGTGCCAGATGGGCTGGTTTGAGTATTTCATAAACTGTTGTTCTCCTGGGATTTATATACTGTACACACAGCAGTCTCTACAGTTCACACAGAATGGTGTGAAAGACAAAATCCCTTGACTGAGTGAGAGTTTTGTATGTGGAAACATCGTGTTAATATAAGAGGTCAAAGCAAAATGGCCAAATTGGTATCTGCTGCCAGGATGGATATAGTAACTCAAATAATCACTCTTTACAATTATGGTGAGCAGAAAAACATCTCAGCCTGCAGAAAACATCAAACCATGAGGTGGATGGTCTAAAACAGCAGAAGATCACATTGGGTTCCATTCTTATCAGCCAAGAACAAGAATCTGAGACTATCATGGGCACAGTCTCATCAAAACTGGACAGTTGAAGACCATGATAGAACATCTGCAGGATGTCAACCACCCCCCAACACACACACACACACACACACACACACACACACACACACACACACACTTGTGTGCAAACTCTGGAGAATGCTGTGTGTATATAAATCCCAGAAGACCAGCAGTTTCTGAAATTCTCAAACCAACCCATCAGGTACCAACATTCATGCCATGGTTAAAGTCACAGAGTTAATAATTGGCTGCTGTCAAGGCCATCCAGAATTGCACTGCGGACATCAGAAAATGGATAAAACAGAATTTGTCATCATAGGGACAAGATGGCAACTTGCGAAAGTTAATATAGACTATTTGCCTCAAAGACTGAGCGCTCTCACCTGTCCCAGATTAAAGCACAATCAGCACGGACTTACAGTGGTACTTGAAAGTTTGTGAACCCTTTAGAATTTTCTATATTTCTGCAAAAATATGACCTAAAACATCATTAGATTTTCACACAAGTCCTAAAAGTAGATAAAGAGAACCCAGTTAAACAAATGAGACAAAAATATTATACTTGGTCATTTATTTATTGAGGAAAATGATCCAATATTACATATCTGTGAGTGGCAAACGTATGTTAACCTCTAGGATTAGCAGTTAATTTGAAGGTGAAATTAGAGACAGGTGTTTTCAGTCAATGGGATGACAATCAGGTGTGAGTGGGCACCCGGTTTTATTTAAAGAACAGGGATCTATCAACATCTGATCTTCACAACACATATTGTGGAAGTGTATCATGGCATGAACAAAGGAGATTTCTGAGGACCTTTGAAAAAGTTTTGCTGATGCTCATCAGGCTGGAAAAGGTTACAAAACCACCTCTAAAGAGTTTGGGCTCCACAAATCCATAGTCAGACAGATTGTGTACAAATGGAGAAAATTCAAGACCACTGTTACCCTCCCCAGGAGTGGTCAACCAACAAAGATCACTCCAAGAGCAAAGCATGTAATAGTCGGCGAGGTCACAAGGACCTCAGGGTAACTTCTAAGCACCTGAAGGCCTCTCTCACATTGGCTAATGTTAATGTTCATGAGTCCACCATCAGGAGAACACTGAACAACAATGGTGTGCATGGAAGGGTTGCAAGGAGAAAGCCACTGATCTCCAAAAAGAACACTGCTACTCGTCTGCAGTTTGCTAAATATCATGTGGGCAAGCCAGAAGGCTATAGGAAAATTTTTTTGTGGATGGATGAGACCAAAATAGAACTTTTTGGTTTAAATGAGAAGTGTTATGTTTGGAGAAAGGAAAACACTGCATTCCAGCATAAGAACCTTATCCCATCTGTGAAACATGGTGGTGGTAGTATCATGGTTTGGGCCTGTTTTGCTGCATCTGGGCCAGGACAGCTTGCCATCATTGATAGAATAATGAATTCTGAATTATACCAGCAAATTCTAAAAGAAAATGTCATGACATCTGTCCATGAACTGAATCTCAAGAGAAGGTGGGGTCATGCAGCAAGACAACGACCGTAAGCACACAAGTCGTTCTACCAAAGAATGGTTAAAGAAGAAGAAAGTTAATGTTCTGGAATGGCCAAGTCAAAGTCCTGACCTTAATCCAATGGAAATGTTGTGGAAGGACCTGAAGCGAGCAGTTCATGTGATGAAACCCACCAACATCCCAGAGTTGAAGCTGTTCTGCATGTAGGAATGGGCTAAAATTTTTCCAAGCCAGTGTGCAGGACTGATCAACAGTTACCAGAAACGTTTAGTTGTAGTTATTGCTGCACAAGGGGGTCACACCAGATACTGAAAGCAAAGGTTCACATACTTTTGCCACTCACAGATATGTAATATTGGATCATTTTCCTCAAGAAATAAATGACCAAGTATAATATTTTTGTCTCATTTGTTTAACTGGGTTTTCTTTATCTACTGTAGCACTTCATATGGGTGGGTGGAGCACAGAAGGACGGCAGGCCAGAACTGAGTTCACAAAACTCTTTGATTTTCACTTTTTAGTGGAATTTAACTCTCCCAGCCACACATGCACGCACACACACAAGTTGTCTGGTTGGGGAGAGAGCTCTCTTCCTCTGCTCTCTCTCTCCTTATATAGGGCGCGGTCACTGGGAAGACACACAAACACAGGTTAATTGATATCAGGTGTAGTGATTCTGCCACTTACCTTCCCTGACTCCGCCCTTCGGTCACAGACCGGCGCTTGACCATGCCCCCACTGCCACATACCCCCACCGCCCGACTCAGGCTGGGCAGCCGTCCGGCCTGGAGCCGACTCACCCCCCCCTTGACAGGAGAGAAAGTCCGCCACAACCATCTGCGCCCCCAGCCTGTGGATCACTTTGAAGTTAAAGGGCTGGAGTGCCAGATACCAACGGGCGATCCGTGCGTTGGCATCCTTCATGCGGTGGAGCCACTGGAGGGGCGCATGGTCCAAACAGAGGATGAAAGGGCGTCCCAGCAGGTAGTAGCGGAGGGCAAGGACTGCCCACTTGATGGCAAGGCACTCTTTCTCGATGGTGCTGTAGTGCCCCTCACGCACCGACAGCTTCCTGCTGATATACAGCACTGGACGGTCCTCCCCCTCCACCTCCTCGGACAAAACAGCCCCCAGCCCTCTGTCCGACGCATCCGTCTGTAACATAAAGGGGAGAGAAAAGTCAGGGGAGTGTAACAGTGGCCCCCCACACAGTGTAGCTTTCACCTCAGAGAAAGCCCGCTGGCATTGCTCTGTCCACTGGACCGGATCTGGTGCCTCCTTTTTAGTGAGATCAGTCAGCAGGCTGGTGACGTCCGAATAATTAGGTATAAACCTATGATAGTAGCCAGCCAGCCCCAGGAACTGTCTCACCCTCTTTTTGGTCTTGGGCCTCGTGCAGGCCGCAATCGCTGCTGTCTTATTAATTTGGGGATGCACCTACCCATTGCCCAAGTGGAAGCTCAGATACCGTACTTCCACCTGCCCAATTGCACACTTCTTTGGGTTGGCCGTGAGACCCGCTCGCCTCAGCGACCTAAGGACGGCCCTCAGGTGTTGCAGATGCCGTGGCCAGTCATTACTATAGATTATTATGTCATCTAAGTATGCGGCTGCGTAGGTGGCGTGGGGGCGGAGGACCCTGTCCAAAAGCCGCTGGAATGTAGCGGGCGCCCCAAACAGCCCAAAAGGAAGTGTAACAAATTGGTGTAAGCCAAACGGTGTGGAAAAGGCCATTTTTTCTCGGGATAGTGGAGTCAAGGGGATATGCCAATAACCCTTTGTCAAATCCAGTGTCGAGTAAAAGCGAGCCGTGCCTAGTCGATCCAGCAACTCATCAAAATGAGGCATTGGGTACGCATCGAATTTAGACACCCCGTTGACTTTTCTATAGTCTACACAGAACCGGACCGACCCATCGGCCTTGGGCACCAAGACCACCGGCCTGCTCCAGTCACTGTGGGACTCCTCGACGATGCCCATTTCGAGCATGGCCTCGAGTTCTTCCCGAATCACTTTTTTCTTGTGTTTGGGTAGCCTGTAAGGGCAGCTGTGCACTACCACCCCTGGGGGCGTCTCGATGTGGTGTTCTATGAGGTCGGTGCGGCCAGGCAGGGGCGAGAACATGTCTGAAAATTCGGTCTGCAACTGGGCAGCCTCTGCGAGTTGGGTCGGGGAGAGGTGGTCTCCACAGGGGACCAGAGAGGTATGTGATGTCAATGTTCCCTTTTGAACCTCCGGCCCCAGCTCCGCCTTCTCTGGAACCACCGACACCAACGCTACGGGGACCTCCTCGTTCCAGAGTTTGAGCAGATTGAGGTGGTAAATCTGTAGCGCCCCACTCCTGTCTGTTTGCCTCACCTCATAGTCGCCGTGTGACCTCAAAGGGTCCTTGCCACTTGGCGATCAATTTGGAGCTCGATGTGGGCAACAGTACGAGTACTTTATCTCCCGGTGCGAACTCCCTAAGGTGCGTACCCCTGTCGTACAGGCAGGTTTGCCGTTCTTGGGCCTGACGCAAATTCTCCTGGGTTAGGTGTGTGAGTGTGTGGAGTTTTGCATGCAGATCCATAACATATTGAATTTCATTTTTGCTCGGGGAAGGTCCCTCATCCCAATTTTCTCGCAGTACATCTAGGATGCCGTGTGGCTTACGCCCATATAATAATTCGAACGGGGAGAACCCCGTGGAGGCCTGTGGGACCTCTCGCACTGCAAATAACAAGGGTTCGAGCCATTTATCCCAATTATGAGCATCCTCGCGAACAAATTTTAAAATTATATTCTTGAGTGTGCGATTGAACCGAGGATTAACCGCCGCCTTTACACTAAATTTTTCCCCTCAAAAAAGAATGTGGACAGACACTAAAGGGTAGCTGTGAACATCCCCGTGCACACACAACACCTTCACCAACTGTGCTCCCCCCAATGCCTCGTCTTGCACCAGGCTTTGGTGGATTGAGGTCTGATTACAGCCCGAGTCCACCAATGCCTGATATGTATCCCCTTGGACACTCACCGGTATGCAATACGCTCCGGCCCAATTGAGGGCGGCTCCTGGCGCATCAGGGATCCGAACCACCGTGCCCACCTCCATTGCCAAGCACTGCTGCTGGAGGTGGCCCGGCTCCCTGCAGCACCAGCAAACTGGCCCGGGCTTTCTCTCTGCACCGGAGCTCTGGGGCTCACTCACCTGAGGGGGGGAAGAGACAGACACAGAAGTGGGAAACGGGAGGGCACCGTAGGTGCGGCGGGCCGGCTGGGGTGGAGCCAGCCCCCGCCTCTGTGGTGGGGGAACGGGGAGAGGACGAGACACAGAAGGGGAGGGGGAGAGAGAGAGAGGGGAGAAGAGGAGATCTGCTGTCCTGCCGTTGGAACAGCCGCCAAATGGTCCTCCGCCAGCTCGATGGCCTGATCCAGCAACGCCGGGCGATAGCACTGGACTCACTCCGCGGTCCCTTTGGGTAGTTGGGCGATGAACTGTTCCATTACCACCTGATCGACGATTCCCTCGGCGTCGTGGTTGTCAGCCCTCAGCCGCCGC
This sequence comes from Neoarius graeffei, assembly GCF_027579695.1. NCBI lineage: Eukaryota > Metazoa > Chordata > Actinopteri > Siluriformes > Ariidae > Neoarius > Neoarius graeffei. The sequence continues at coordinate 45,751,692 of NC_083580.1, forward strand.
CTGCAGGTGTCCCGGAGTTGCTGGCCAAATGCAAACGGCCGGCCGACTTCCTGCAGGCGCAGAGTGCGGAAGCGCTGTCTGTGTTGTTCGGGGGCGCACCCCACACGCTGGAGGACGGCCCGGTGGAGGTCCACGTAGACCAGCTAGCTGTCGGTGGGGAGCTGTAGTGCGGCCAGCTGTGCCTCGCCCGTTAGCAGGGGGAGGAGGCGCGCCGCGCGCTGTTCCACCGGCCAGCCTGAGGCCTCTGCTGCCTGCTCAAGGAGCGTGAGGAAGGCTTCGGGGTCATCATGCGGGCCCATCTTCATTAGGGTGAGGTGGGAAGGGCCCGCGGCGGTGGAGGTGGTGGACCCTGCCGACGCGAGTAGGTGCCGGAACGCCTGTCAATCTTCCTGCTGCGCCAGCACCAGGGCCTCGAACTTTTGCTCCTGCTCCTTCCGGTGGGCGATTAGCACCTGGTGCTGGCTCTGCTGGGCCGTGGCGAGGGCGTGGATCAGGTCCGCGAAGGGGGAGGACTCCATGGGGCTGTTCTTCTCTGTGCTCCGCCCTGGGTTTCGGTACCACTGTAGCACTTCGTATGGGTGGGTGGAGCACAGAAGGATGGCAGGCCAGTACTGAGTTCACAAAACTCTTTTATTTTCACTTTTCAGTGGAATTTAACTCTCCCAGCCACACATGCACGCACACATACAAGTCGTCTGGTTGGGGAGAGAGCTCTCTTCCTCTGCTCTCTCTCTCCTTATATAGGGTGCGGTCACTGGGAAGACACACAAACACAGGTTAATTGACATCAGGTGTAGTGATTCTGCCACTTACCTTCCCTGACTCCACCCTCTGGTCACAGACCGGCGCTTGACCACGCCCCTGCTGCCACATCTACTTTTAGGACTTGTGTGAAAATCTATGTGTGAAATTCACAAACTTTCAAGCACCACTGTACAGTGGGTACAGAAAGTATTCAGACCCCTTTACATTTTTCACTCTTTGTTTCATTGCAGACATTTGCTAAAATCAAAAAAGTTCATTTTATTTCTCATTAATGTACACTCAGCACCCCATCTTGACAGAAAAAAAAACAGAAATGTAGAAATTTTTGCAAATTTATTAAAAACGAAAAACTGAAATATCACATGGTCATAAGTATTCAGACCCTTTGCTCAGTATTGAGTAGAAGCACCCTTTTGAGCTAGTACAGCCATGAGTCTTCTTGGGAATGATGCAACAAGTTTTTCACACCTGGATTTGGGGATCCTCTGC